>NW_024039636.1:185000-419933 GCF_016077235.1 Cyprinodon tularosa
AACGCATCAGAACCATTTGGTGAAACCGGGTTCGGGGATGGAGGTTGGCTGAAGATACAGACAGCTGAGGATGAAGGGAGAAGCAGAGGAAATGACAGAGTGGAGACGCAGTTCTGGCATTTAATAGCAGCTTGTCACAGTATGTTGCATAAGTCAGGCGGCGGACAGACTGAAGAGGGGTGTGTGTGTGTGTGTGTGTGTGTGTGTGTGTGTGTGTGTGTGTGTGTGTGTGTGTGTGTGTGTGTGTGTGTGTGTGTGTGTGTGTGTTGGGGGGTCCAAAGCTAATAGCAGCGTTGCTGTAAGCAGGGAACAAACCTAATTGTCTTTTCTCATCTGAATGTCACCTTTCTTCTTCTATCCAACTTTGTCTCCTTCTCTCCTCCTTTACGTTTATTTTCTATCCATTTATTTTATTTCTTTGACATCTTCATTCATTCTGTTAATTGTTTGAAATCCGCTGCTGCAGGATATTTTTAATTTCACCTTCTGGTCTGTTTTTTTTTTTCATTCTAGTTCTCCTCTGTCTGCCATGTGTGACACGCTCTCACACTGCCAGCTAAACTCAGCCCTGTTTCCTCTTTGCTTCCATCAGAGCAGGAGCTCCGCAGTAACTGGTAATTGGTTATCATCATAATGCAAAGGATTTTCCTTTATGTCGACTGTACCACAGTCTTCTGGTTCCCTGAGCTTTCTCCGCTCTGTTAATTAGTCTCTTCTGTTTCCTATTCCAGTAATCATCTTCCTGAGTATGAATACATCCTGTTTTTTTTTCCTGCTAATTGTGAGATTCTCCTTCTAGCAGCTTCTTTTAATGCCAGTTTGTCCCTAGCTTTGTGTTCTGTCACTCACTGTTGTTTTGTCTCTCAGCCTGCAGCTAGTTTTTGTTTTTTGGACTGCATGCTTGTCATTAAAGGTTACATACAGTAACTCCAGCATCCTTTCAGCTCTTTTGTCTGCAATTATATTTTTTTAATTAATTATACTTTTTAATTTAGTGTTAAAACCAAAATCCTCATCAACCAATAGATAATGTAAACTAGAGAACCGTATTTAATGGGCTACTAGCCTTTGATGATACTAATTAACAATTTTTAAGTTCAATTAACAGTCGTTAACTCAGTGGTTCCCAAAGTGTGTGTGTTTGCAATGTAACAAAAATAATAATGGTAATGTTAAAGTCTGTAATACGGTAAAATAAATATTGAAACTTCAGATAATCACAGATTGAAGGTGGTAGTTTTGTGATTTATATGAGATTTAATTTTATTGCACTATAGTTTACTGCAGTTGACTCTGTTTGTTCAGCTGTTGAAAAGATGCAAAAACATTTTTAAATCGAAGGAGTTTGGTAACGACAGCCTCCACTGAATTTATGAGTAGATGTTCAAGTTGATGTACAATTGGGTTTGTTGAGCTACTTCTAAATGATACCAATTACAACATAAACTACAGTATCAATCATTAACCAAAACCATAATGTCAGTCTATAATCTGACATAATTTTCATTTGAATGTTCTTTACTGGAGGCATCCATGTCTGTCAAAGAACACTACTGCCACCTACTGGTTTGTGACGTCACGGTGCGGTATCAGCTGTTGATCAAGTCCCAGTGCTGTATCTGGTGTTTGTCACAACGCGCTATTATCCAAGTCATCTTGAAAACATTCTTCTTCCAAATGTTGGCTACATATTACGTGTTTTTTCTCTGGCCAGAAGTTCGATGGTAAATCCTCCCTCTTCAAGTTGGCGATCCAATGACGAACCCGTCCGTGGAGGATCAGGAATCAGAAAGGTGAAATAACTCTTCACTTTTACCCGATGTATTCCAACATCCAGCTTCCATGCACGTGGACATTGTCAGTTTCACTATAGCTCTGGTGAATTTCAATGGTGAAGTCCTCTGGAAATCTTCAATAATTGTTGTTGATTGCAGATGTGTCTAGTAGTTCCCATTGATTTTGCTTGTAAAGTGGGGAGAATGGCGCTAGGCTTACCGCACCCTGACGTCACTGCTGGAAGATGGCAGGAGGAGGGGTTACTATATTTGGGCAAAAATGGCCGCTTCCAGACTCAGTGATCGCAACAAAAATCATAATTAAATTTTTTAACTGATTAGTGCTAAATTTATGAAATCACTGCGAACGTATTGGTTTCAGGTATAGCTAATGATCCATTGATTATTCCTCGCTGACCGGACTTTTCCTTTAAAGTACAGCAGAACACTTCTGTAAAATAACCAGAGGCACATATCTTTATGCTTAAAAGTGTTAAACAGAAGTTCTCTGTTACAAGCAGTCACAATAAACACACTACTATAAGAGTAAATCAACAAAAAGGGGGTAAGCAAAAATTATGAGTTCTGATACCAGCAGATATGATCAAGCTTTAGCTAAATTCCAGGACTAAATAGTCGTCAGCAGTTGGTATGAAGTAATTAGCTTTGGGTCAATCTAGGATGTGGAAGAAAGGACACTGGCTTCTATCCTCCACATGCCAAGACCTCAGATGACAATGAGCTATAAAATAAACATGGTGAGAGCTAGGGATGTTAGCTCAGAACAGCTTGCTGAATGGCAGGGTAGGCTAGGGAGACATGGCCAGAAAAAAGAGATAAAAGAAGAAGATTCATGGTGATGTTTGCTGGTTTTTTGGTTCTCAGTATTTTTCTACTTTTGGATTTTTGCCTCAGTTTTTCATTAAAGGTATAAGAACTCATCTCTGCCTCATTCCTCTCTGCATTTGGGTTCTCAAACAACCTCACCCCCCTTGTTAACATAATGAGTTATAATATATGCAAACAACAGTACTGTACAGCTGAGAAAATGGCAAACACAGCCTAATACAGGTACCATGATGAAGAGATAATTTGATCTAAACTTCACCTGTTAGTAGTCAAAATTTCGGTGCTTAATAGTATATTAAAATCATTCATTTAAATCAGGGGTCACCAATTAAAAATCAGCGGGGTTCAAATAAACAAAATCCCCCAGTAAAGTTCCAGAGACATTTTAAATTATCCGTTACTTTAAACAGAATTTAACACTGAAATAAAATGAGGTGTTTATGTATCCATGCTTTACATCAACTTTTTAAATAAAAAAATAAAAAAAAAAAGAAATCGAATATTTTTCCATTTTAAAATCTAAAATGTTTTTTGAAGTAGAGAGCAACTATTGGTCAGTTTGGTATATAGACACTTTCCTGATTCACACATTTTATAAAACACCTAAACTGAAAGTTTGTTTTTTCTTTTTTCTGTCTTAATGTTGGCAGTGGGCTTTATGCTGCCCTGCAAGGCTTTAAACCTGGTTTGAATGCAGACTAAGCCATTCTAAAGCACATATCAAGGAGCTCATTCTGAGCCTGGATTCATATTTATTTCTGATTCTGTTCATGGTGGAGAATCCTGCTTCACAGCAGCAGGTTGAGCCAAACATCCTCTAAATGTGCAGGGTCGTCTTTGAGCACCATTTCACTTTTCTTTCACCAGTTCACCACAGTTCTTCCAGCAGTCCACACTTTCTCTGCTCTCTTTTTCTCATCATCTTCTCCTTCTTTCCCATCGCCCGGCTTGCCACAGGTTTGCCTGCTGTGTCTAAAAGTAGCAGCAGCAGCAACCCAGACTGACAGCAGCTCATTGGATCATTTGTATCACATGTAGCCTGGTGCTGGATGCTCTGGAGGGCTTTACCGTATTGACAGGAGAAGGCGCGCAAGTAAAGTTAGACACTGGTATCAGACAACATGCAGTAATTTATAAATGTTTTAAATCAGGTTTGGTCCGGATTAGCTAGCAGTTGGGTCCGGATCCTGGCCGTGGCCCACTAATCTGTGACCTCTGATCTAAATAATTACCTGATGAGTTAGTGACAAATTAAAATCTGTTGAAGCTTCTATAGAGAAAGTCTTTATAAGGAGGCAGGAAAAAAAATTCATATGAACAGGTTGATCTTAACCACCATTCATCTGCTTCTTTGAGCAGCAAAGGTTCTGTCACCACATAACTTCCATTCACTTAACAGCAGAAACCACTGAGTATGATGAATAGTTCCAGATTTCTCTATCACATCAGAGCTTTTTTGGCTGAAATGAGTTGCATTTAGGCATCACATTTACTGTCCCATAATCTCTCCCCTCTCCATTTACCAGGACTGTTGAGGCATATGTATAATGATTCCACAAATCACAAAGGAGAGGCTGCTGTAGACATTAGTCACAGCTAACGCTAAATTATAGCTGGAAGTAGTGACAGTGGAAGAAATAGACCAAAGGGAGGAAGGGTATTCTGCTTTTAGAGCCAAATCAATGGAAAATTCATTTGTGAGAAAAGCTTGGTTGCATAGTTTACCCACTTTTAATCTTTGTCCTGTAAAGTATTTGCAGTGTTTATTAGTTAGAAAATAATCATTTACTTTAGTCTCAGTTGCCTTTATTAAACTTTGGCCTAATAAAGGAAGCACATTTTGCTCTGCAGGGGAAGCATTGATCAAAATGAAATTTTTGGTGCGTACAAGCAATCTTTCCTCCCCAGAAATAATTACTTTCTCTGCTTGCTTTTTTTTTTTCTCCAACTCTCTCACTCTCGCTATCCCTGTGTGTCAGTTTTGCAGCAGAAATGAATCAGTTTTTGCTTTGCATTTAATCTTTGATTGCAATTTTCTACAGTAGAGATGAATTATAGTTCCTGCTTATGTTTCTTTATTTTCTCAAGGGGGGGGGGGGACTTCACCTATAATTAACCCTATTAGTTCCTGTCTCTCCACCAAGGTCAAATAATTTACTGTTTAATTCGATGCTACATTTCAATTTGACAGCAAATATTCAAACAGACACCTTAATATGTGAGGTTTGCCTAATGAACAACGATTTCCCAGTTTTATGAATGAAAATCATCATGGGGGGTACTGAAAACTCCGGAAAAATGGTTGTGACAGTATATCTGTCACCTTAAGTAAATATAACATGTTATAATAAAATGATATATATCTGTACGACGATTATATTCTGCTTCAAATGTCAAAATGCTACAACAGCAAAAAGGCAAAGATCTTCAACTTTGACAATCATCAGATATTCATGGCTGCTTTTAACATATTAAATTTACTCGGTCCTCCTTCCTTAATGGATTTATAAGTAGAACAACAAATAATAGAAAAAACACTAGGATATTGAGGGATTTTTTGTTGCAAAATGCAAAAGTTGGGGTTAAAATAATCAGCAGTCTGCGTTTTGTTAAATTTGTTTTTAAATATAAAACCAACAATAAAAAATCCGGAAACAAGTGTTTTATTTTTTTTAAGTTTCCTCTCATAAGATAAAATAGAACAAAAGGAGAATGCCTCCTTATTTAAATCAACATTGCCCTACTTTAATTATGAAGAAAACAGATGGCGACTGTATAAATAGATTTTTTTAACCCCTTAAGCCCAGAGGGTGTTGGGAGCAAATTCTGCCTGAAATTAAATATGTGAAATAACACAAGTACAGCAAACTATAAATTGGAAATACAATTGATTGTTTTTGTGTGACAGAAAGAAATTGAGGAATATTTTTCAGGTGGAACCACTATTTTAAATGTCACCATGTCTAATTTATAGGTGATCAAACAAATAAAAAATATTTAGCCTCGCCAATCATTTTTGTCATAATAAACACCGAGAAACACCATGAAACCCCATTTAAACTCTGGATAAACCCTCAGATCTTTATAGATCCACATCTTGAATATAAGTAAAGAAAATTTGGACTGAATAATTGAAGCACGTTTGTTCCACAAAGGTTTTAGTGAGTAGTGTGCTAGGCGGAAATGTGATTTTGGCACAGTGGTGCCAAAAGTGGCCAAATTCTGCCAAATGCATTTTTTTTTTTCACTCATAAAAGGGAATCTGGTCAGACAAACATGCTGATTTACATTATTGGAGACCTTCTGCAGAAGGAAAAGTCTTTGCTCCTAAGATTCAGCCGTTGTTTCATTGAAATTTAACATTGGACACAATAACATCACCAAATTGAATAGAAAATAAAAATAACAGAGCAATATTATGTAATGCATGCCAGTTACATCGCCTGAAATGGTCACACAATTACCTCAAACCTCTTCTTGGAAAGGTCTGAGCCTCTAGTTTCCAATAATCCCGGCCATCAGGGGGTGTGGCTAAATATGAATACCTGCTGATGCATTACTCTCGCAAAGTCACCCATGTCAGTTGGAATTTTAAATCTCATTTTATTTGTTCACACAGCTATAAAACAAAAAGTATTTGAGAAAAAATGATTTTAAACATGTTTTAGAAATTTAAAAGCCCCATTTGAAAGACGTGTGGATGAAACACTATGTTACTGTGTTTCGGCCATTTCTATAAATCGATAAACTGAGCTGGGGCAGGTACCAGGCCCGCCGGGCTCAAGGGGTTAACCTTTCTTTGGGATCTGAGATCAACAGTTTTGTAAAGAACAAGTGGCAAATGAGGAAGACTGTAGAATCACAAATGCGCTCAAGTAAGGAACATTATAGCGTTTCTTCGAAACATGCAATTATTCTATTCAGTCTCTTTAGGCTGGAATAAACGTTTCTTTTTCAAAGAACGAGTAATAGGACATGATTTGTGCCTTTGTGGATGGGAAAGATGTTTGTGCCTTCCTGCCAACTGGATTTGGCAAAAGTAAAATTTTTCAGGCAAGTTTCCTATTTATGAAACGAATCAAGAATGTTTGATTCAGTTTTAAAACAAATCAATTAGCAGCCAATTCTATACCTGCTGCTGCTGCTGTAATTGGCTAAAACCTCGACATGGCAAGTGCCACTTGGTTATTTACCTAATAAGCTCAAAGAATTAAACCGAATGGCCCTTCTTTTTGTGAACAATATATACATTTACTTTTTATTTAACAGTTGAAAGTATAAGTAACATAATCATTTTTCATAAGTGGACTATTGTTGCCAAGGCAACAAGTTGCTGAGGTTCTGTTTCTCTAAACCTGCAGCTTGGTTGGCCTTTTTATCTTACCGTTTGTGTTTTTTCTTGGCATAGCTTGGAACTAACATGCTGGAGTACTTGTAGAAGGCAGAGTCCTCCAGGTGGCAAGAATTTCTGCTGCTTGAAAATAGAATTCTTTGCTCTCAAGCCTTCATTGTGATCTCAGGTAATGCTATTGAAGATGACACGGCTCTGCTGTTGATATGTGCTTCAAAAGGTTTTTTTATTTTCCACTTGCACTCACCGAAGGAGTGTAAGCCTACCTGACAAATTTATGGAAACTTTGTTTGTTTATATGTTTTTTTTTATTTTTGTGTGTCATGCAAATGTTGCATTTAAAAGGAATATTAACTGTTATATTATTAGTGTAAGAATGTTTGTCATTAAGAAAATAATAAATTAGAAATTAAATATTAAAATTTATAGTTATATTCAAATAATTATTATAATTGTAGTGTGTTTTCAGGCTCCCCTGCTGTGGAACCAACTACCAGTTTTAGTCCATGAGGCAGACACCCTGTCTACTTTTAAGACAAAAACTTTCCTTTTTGATAAAGCTTATAGTTAGAGTGGCTCAGGTTATCCTGATCTCGATATCTCTATAGTTATGCTGCTATAGGCTTAGACTTCTGGAGGACATAGGGTCCCCTATTTCATCATTCTGCTTCATTCTATCTCTTTTCTCCCACTCTGCAGAATTTGTTAGTTCAATCTCTAACGTTCTGCTCTCTCTGCTTTTTTTCAGAGTGGCTTAGCCTTGTCTGTTCCTGTTTGGCTGTCACTCCATCCTGGAGAGAAGTATCAGCCGTGCTGATGCCATGAACACCTTTGTTTAACGATGTTCGAGATCGGCCTATTAAAGATCTGTGTCTGAAACTTGACGCTCTATCTTTCTGGTTCTTTTCCTGAAAAGAGATCACTCAGGAAAAACTCTTTAAATAATGCTATATTAAATAGCCAGGAGACATGACAACAGATTCTGATAGAAATTGTAATCTTACTCAGATCAGAAAAATTGCTTAGAGTTTACAGAAGGCAGCTGCTCACCTCTGGGCTTACCTCTCAGGAAGTGGCCCCAATTAACAGTTAAGAAGGCATTTTATACATCTCCAGTCTGCCACATCATCATATTTTACATCATACACATTAGCAGATGATTAGACATCCATGGCTCCAGCCTTATCAAAACATTACAATCCGTTCTTAGCTGAGGGACACCACTCTCATTCCATGTCCAAATCTTTGCCATGTACAGAATGAAGATTATAATTGATTATCCAGACTGTCTTAATTAGATTAAAACATCAGTTCGGACATGCAACAGGCAGCCAATACCAAGGTGTAATAAACTTACAAATCTTCAATGATAATTATCCTAACAGGCCTGTTTTTCAGTGTTGTCCTGTTTCTCTGACTGTGACTGAGTGGATGTGCTCTCTTCATCCTCTGACATGGGAGTTGGCTCGGAGCTCGTCTGCCTGGCTGTGTGTTTCCTGGATGGGGCCGCCTTTTACAGCTGCTTTTTGTGTCTCTGCTTCTATCTCCTTGAACCCCAGTCGGCCTCGGCAGATGGCCGCTCACACTGAGCCTGGTTCTGCAGGAGGTTTCTTCCTGTTAAAAGGGAGTTTTTCCTCTCCACTGTCGCTACAATCATGCTTAGTGTGAGGGATTGCTGTTAAATCGATGAGTCGATGCAATAAACATGGTTTGCTTTAGAGAGAAAACTTTAAATCAATTTGACTGGATGATCTGGTTGAACTGTAAAGTGAGTGAAGGCCTTGAGGTGTGTTGTGAATTGGCGCTATATGAATAAACTGAACTAAATATAATACTTCTAAAATATATTCTAATATATAAAATAGTAATAATATATCAGCAACCCAACTTTCTGGGTTTAAACAAACAATTGGTGTCGTCAATGTGAGCACTTGATTGGGTTTTATAAACAACCCATTTGGGTTGTATGAACAAACATTTGTTGTATTAAGGACACCAACTAAAGTTGTTGGGTTAAATTAACCAGCCCTTGGTCTTTAGTGAATGTTTTGGTCTGCTGAAAGAATTGGCTTCTATTGTTTTTCATGTAATCAGAAAACTCTGGTAAAAGTAAAAGCTATTGATTGAACTGCTTGAAAAACTTAAGTAAAGAAAAATAGTTTCTACATTGTATTTTAAAAAGTTCTAACATTGTATTATAGTTATACAATCTTTAAGAGATTTTCTTTAAATTTATGTTTACTTATTATTACGTGAACAAATTTTGATATATATAACTCACAAGGGCCCCTTCTAAAACCCTTATTTTTCTTTAGTCCTATTAGCTTCTTAAATGATAGAAGGGTGGGGATAATGGAGAGTCGTAACACATTGTTCATCTTAGTGCACACATACCTCACTTAACAATGGTTACACATGAATAGCAAACGTGTTGTTCACCAATAAGATAATTTGTGGTGAACAACTTAGAGGAAAGTCTTAAAATCTCTTTCTATTCTCACAGATTCTTATGTTTTGCTAATCAGCTTAAGAGAACAAGAGTACTCTTTTTTGACCCTAAACCATACAAAATAATAATAATTAAAAAAAACTTTTATCTAAAAACAATTCTATTTACATAGGGTGTGTTCAGCTTTATCCTTTTGAGCAGAGATCACGGATTAGCATCACTTGCTCTCTTATTCGAACCCAACCTTTTTTAAAAGATTTTAAAATGAATGCATGTTGTCCGATAACAGCGTCTAATTCCAATTTCGCTGCTTCTCCTGTTAACACGGTAAAGCTCTCCAGAGCACCCAGCACCAGGCTGCACGTGATCCAAATGATCCAATGAGCTGCTGTCAGTCTGGGTTGCTGCTGTTGCTACTTTTAGACACAGCAGGCAAACCTGTGGCAAGCCGGGAGATGGGAAAGAAGGAGAAGACGATGAGAAAAAGAGAGCAGAGAAAGTGTGGACTGCTCGAAGAACTGTGGTGAACCGGTGAAAGAAAAGTGAAATGGTGCTCAAAGATGATCCTGAACATTTAGAGGATGTTTGGCTCAACCTGCTGCTGTGAAGCAGGATTCTCCACCATGAACAGAATCAAAAATAAATATGGATCCAGGCCCAAAATGAGCTCCTTTGTCATCATTCAAACCCAGGTTTAAAGTCTTTGGAAGTCATATATAAATGTCAAATCACTCTGGCTTAAACATGTATCTAAATTTACTCTTTATCAGATGATATTGTCCCAAAATTTAGAAAATTTTTATTTAAAAAAAATCCTGTCTTAAAATCAGTGTTTTTTTTTTCCGTTATCTTATGCAGGCCAGTTAGCCTAGTTATACGTCAGCCTGAACACCTAAATTCGGCCAATCATATAACAAAGGTCATTTGTCAAGCAAACTTTTTCGGTCACAGCATCTTGATTCCAATGTTGCAGCTAATATACACAACGGTTGGAATAAGAATCATTTCCTCCCCGTTTTCCTCCTCCAAATAAAATGTATGATGGAGGAGACTCATCCACAACCTCCGACACTAAACTCTCCTCCTCTCGCATGTCACCAATTTAGTGCTACTTGGTTCCAATGAAATTTCCCATTGGGAACCTACTAGCACTAAGTTGCTAACTGGTTAGCAACATGCTTCAAACAAACTGGCCACAACCAAAATTGCTTGCGAACCTTCCTCCACAACAATCCCGCTCCCACAACAATCTCTTTATTAACCACCAATCACATTCACTTTATTCACTCGTGTAAAGTCGGGCACCACTGGGAGAATTCAGAAATGCAACGGCTGGAACCTACGACTTCAAAGCCTTGCAGGGCAGCCTAAAGCACACTTCTCTCATTAAGCTATAAAAAAGAAAATCAAAAACGGTCAGTTCAGGTGTTTTATAAAATATTTCTTTATTTAAAAATGTAATATGTAAAATGGATTTATAAAAGCCTAATTTATCTCAGTGTTAAATTCTTTTTAAAGTAACCGATAATAATCAAAAATTTCTGCGGACCTTTACTGGTTGATCAGTTTCTTTATTCGGACCCTGTTGATTTTTAATTGGTTACCCCTGCTTTAGAGAAAACATAAAAAAAGTATTGACTGAAATTTCAGACAAGATGATATAGGTTGAACTAAAGAGAAGTCCCGCATTAGCAGCTGAATACTGTTAGAGGTCTGAATTCACAGCAATTAAACAATAAAAATGAAATAAAGCTTGAAACATAAATTTAAAACCTAAAAAGGAGGAATGGGTAAGGAATATTTTTCATCTGGTCCATCATCAGCAATGTTTTTAATCTACCTGTTAGGAATCCAGTCTGTGTGGGTTGTGTTTTTGTGTTTCCCACCCACCACCACCAGGTGGCGCTCTGTTCTCATTGGTCCTCCCACAGACCTGCGGCTGGTTGGCTCATTTCTGAGGACTTCTTAAGCGGTGGACTGTAACTACTTTGACGCCAGAGTGTTTGTCAGTTTAGGGTACTCTAGCCAAGCTGAGTTTAGCTGAGCCTAACTGAGTCTTTGTTTCTCTGAGTCTAACGTGAGTCTATCTCTGGAAAAACCCACACCGACTGGATTCTGGGAAGAAATCTTTGTCCGCAATCTTGAATCCAGTTTATCTCTGTTTTTTGCTAGACGTCGTTCAAAGTTCCCACGGACCCTGAACTAACCACTGTGAACTTCCCTTCTCACTTCCAGTTCCGGTTCACCAGCTCACTGAGTTCCCCTGAATCTAACCCATTTGAACTCCTCAATAAACCTGTTAAACTTTTACTCTGGTTTCTCTGAGTGGTTTTCTGCATGTGGGTCAGATCTCTTAAAAACGTCATGACACTACCAGTCTTCACCCATTTCTCAAATGCGCTCAAGTAAGGAACATTATAGCGTTTCTTCGAAACATTCAATTATTCTATTCAGTCTCTTTAGGCTGGAATAAACGGTTCTTTTTCAAAGAACGAGTAAAATGACATGATTTGTGCCTTTGTGGATGGGAAAGATGTTTGTGCCTTCCTGCCAACTGGATTTGGCAAAAGTAAAATTTTTCAGGCAAGTTTCCTATTTATGAAACGAATCAAGAATGTTTGATTCAGTTTTAAAACAAATCAATTAGCAGCCAATTCTATACCTGCTGCTGCTGCTGTGATTGGCTAAAACCTCGACATGGCAAGTGCCACTTGGTTATTTACCTAATCAGCTCAAAGAATTAAACCGAATGGCCCTTCTTTTTGTGAACAAGGCAACAAGTTGCTGAGGTTCTGTTTCTCTAAACCTGCAGCTTGGTTGGCATTTTTATCTTACCGTTTGTGTTTTTTCTTGGCATAGCTTGGAACTAACATGCTGGAGTACTTGTAGAAAGCAGAGTCCTCCAGGTCGCAAGAATTTCTGCCGCTTGAAAATAGAATTCTTTGCTCTCAAGCCTTCATTGTGATCTCAGGTAATGCTATTGAAGATGACACGGCTCTGCTGTTGATATGTGCTTCAAAAGGTTTTTTATTTTCCACTTGCACTCTCCGAAGGAGTGTAAGCCTACCTGACAAATTTATGGAAACTTTGTTTGTTTATATGTTTTTTTTTATTTTTGTGTGTCATGCAAATGTTGCATTTAAAAGGAATATTAACTGTTATATTATTAGTGTAAGAATGTTTGTCATTAAGAAAATAATAAATTAGATATTAAATATTAAAATTTATAGTTATATTCAAATAATTATTATAATTGTAGTGTGTTTTCAGGCTCCCCTGCTGTGGAACCAACTACCAGTTTTAGTCCATGAGGCAGACACCCTGTCTACTTTTAAGACAAAAACTTTCCTTTTTGATAAAGCTTATAGTTAGAGTGGCTCAGGTTATCCTGATCTCGATATCTCTATAGTTATGCTGCTATAGGCTTTGTTGTGATTCTATAGTTAAATTCTATTCCCAGCCCGCTGGGAATTTATGTTTCTGATACTTTAAGATGTTTATTGCCCTCCCCTGTAGGGGTGGTAAAATATCTTATTTAATCAGATATTATTTCAGCTGTTATATACTGTTTATGACACACAGTCCTACTAACTGTGTGTTAGAACAATAAATGAAAGAGTGATTCGAGCACTAATCATGGTCAAACAGTTATTTCTGCACATACATGGAATAAATTCACCACAACTTCTGTTCAAAATATAAGATTTTATTAACAAAAATCATTCAGCTCCAAGTCAAACATGTTTCAGTTTAACACTCTCAACTAAGACTAGTAAAACTCAGCTAAACTAAACTAACTACTATGTACAAAGAGGAAGGGGAAAACGGTTGAAAAACATATTACAGTTTAAGATGGATTCGGTGTTTGAAACCAATGTTTATCTGGAATAATTTGGAATGTGATCAAATTAGCTTTTCACTAATTTTAAAGAAATTGGAATGTTTTCAGACCAATTGACAATGCAAATCCATGAGGTGAATAAAACATTATTTGGCCAAATAATGTTTTATTAAATGATTTGCTTAATCAAGAACCAAAAACCTTTAGTTAAATGATTCTTTACCCTCTTTGAAATAGCTAGCAGCGAATAGACATCAGGCTTCCACTAAATGACTCTTGGTCATACTTGGTAATGGAAATTAAATGAGCATTTGAGGAACATATGAACACTAATGTTATTTCAGTGTTTAAATCCTTAGTGAATAAAGCTTGTCTAAGCTTTAGCAACAGCTCAACACATATTCCTGTAGCATAGCGTAGCATGCAGTCCATTCTTTAGCATCAGTTTGCGTTGTCTTTACTCAGCAGTAAACACACGATATGATTAGCATCATCAAAACACACATTGCTTGTTCTGTCCCTAATCATGCCAGACCTGCAAACCTTTTTCCATGTCCGTTTGGAAAGCTTGAGTTTTATCCAGTTTTGCAGCTCTGCAGTCAGGGGTTCTTTGTCTCAGTCTCACAGCAGGGGTCCCCTCAGTCTCACACCATGGCATGGTCTTCATCCAGTTTGGCTCTGTAAGTTCTGAAACTCAAGAGAAATGTGTTGCAAAGGTTCTGTTTGCAGCAGTTAGGTTCTGAAGAGTTCTGACTCATCCTTGATGGTTCTGGGGATCTGGTTTCCCTGGGGCCTGCATCTCCACTGTGGGCCACAGTGGGCCCCAGCTTTGAGAGCAGGAGCAGAAGCAGGCTGGATCAGACGAGGGAGAAAAAGTGAAGAGGCAAAAGAGGAAGAATCCTGTGTGCTCTGTGGTTTTGTTCTGTTCTCACAGGGAGGGGGGTAGGTTTTCACACCTCTGTGACTTCCATGTGACTGCTTGTGGCTGCTTTGGCTGAAAAAGGGGGGCTGCAGAAGTCCCCCAGCTGTTATTCACCAAAGCTGCGTTTTCTTCTCTGGTCATCCTATCAGGATGAAATATGGACACTGCTTCCCAATGTCCAAAAAGTATGATCATGGCAAATGGCATAACATATCCCCCTTTTGATCTGGAAATAAAAGATGCAGTTCTTTGTTTTCAGATCAACAAATAAGTCCATAAAGCCATGATATCTGGAGCGGTGATGAGTCAGGTTCCTGTTGGCAGGAAGAAAGTTCATTTAGGGTTTGTATCTTCTCCAGTGTTTGTCCCTGGAGGATTTGTTGCAGGTCTGGCAGAAGCTGACCCTATCTTATAATAAAACAGTTCATTTTCTCCAGAGGTTTTGCGTCTGGTTGAAGCAGGTCTGGCAGGAAAGTCTGACCCTGATACACAAATCTATACATTCCAAACAAAATTTCCTAACACCTTCATGATGCTGTTGTTCAACCTTCATCATTTCTCAAGTTGTGAAACAAAAGAAAGAAAGGATAAAACAGGTTAAAGTATGTTAGAAATTATCAGCAACTATCATACTCTTGGATATGATAAGTTTTACCATTAGCTTGGAATTGTGGTACCTTGTGATTGGTCAGAGAAGCCAGTAGCTCTGTAAGAACTGTTTTGCAGATCTGTTCTAGGTTTTCTTTTGTGGTTGTTTCTGTAACTTGTTGATGTCCCCCTTTACCAGTGTAAACCTTTGGTTTTGCATTGTGATATGAAGGCTTATGACCTTCATCTTGGTGAACCACTGGGGAACTGAATCTGTGTCTGTTTCTGGTCCTGTTCTTTGTTTGAAGGTTAAAGACTCTAAGCTTGCTTTGAAATCTATCTGATTTGAGACGTATTTCCCAAACAAGCTGAGCATATCTGCGAGTTTCCTGCATAGAAAGGTTTTCTATCCTGCAACGCATTGCTACATCGTATCGCACACTTTTATGTAGATTTTGGATGAACAATGCTTTAAATGTGGGATCTTCTTCGTCAATATCTGGAGAACTGCAGCCCTCAAAATAAACCTGTCTCAAGCGAAAGTAATATTCTCTGGGAGTTTCATGTTCTCCTTGGAGAACTAAAGATGCCTCAAGCGTTGCTAACGCCGGATCTCTGTAACCAGAATATTCTTCTCTTAAGGTTTGACAAAGAGCTGAATAACTTTCTCTGATTTTTGGAGGAAGAGATTTTATGAAAACATGGACGCTTCTAGCTGTTGTTTTCCAAATCAGCTTCAATTTCTCACGAGAAGAAGGAAATGGCAAGTCTTTTAGACAGTGCTCAACTTCTTGCAGATAATCAGCTATGTTGGAGTGTTGATTTTCTGGGTCAAAAATATCAATGTCTTTGGCCAAGGATTCAATTTGTTGAATTCTATGGTCACTCGGTGGACCTGGCCCGTCAGGAAGCTGGTTCTGCTCATTAAGTGGTGGGGGGTTTTGAGCTAACCTTTGATGACACAAGGGAGACTGGTTCTCCTTGGAGTTTTTCAAGCTGTGAACTTTGGCACTTGATGCTCGGTCAACGGAGTGTGAGACAGAGATTGGTTTGCATGGCTGTCCTTTGCAAAATTTTAAACTGCTTGAGTTTACCAAGTGATCTACTTGTTTCTCTCTGTCTGCGACACTACTATGACTTTGAACATCTTCAGATCTATTTAGTGTTAACTCAGAGTTTAGAGACTTTGTATCTGCTTCAGGAACTGTTCTCCTTTTGACTGGGGTGACCTCCTGCTGATTCAAAGTCTGCTTGCTTTGTTTATCGCATAGCTCCTCCAAGAGGGGGGTCACTGTTTGTTCTGAGGCATGGTCAGTCTGGCCACATGGGTCTTTGATCTTGTCAGCTCCTGACAATAAAATGTTTGCAGCACTTACTCTGTGGCAGATCATCTGATATTTGGCTTCTAACTCAGAGTACTGTTTAGCTTTTATTTGGGATTTAAGCTGATAAAGTAGCGCGAGCTCACAGAGTACATCTGTTATCAGAAAGTTTCCATTTGGGTTTTGAATTAACTTAATTAATTCTTGAATCTTTTCTTCACATAGGCTGAGGTTAAAATTGTTTAGGTTATCCTGCTTTTCTGAAGATAAGTGGATAAGCTTTGCAACAATTTGTTTCTGTTTCTCTATGCCTATGGAGTCAATGGTGTGCTCAGAATTGAGGATGCGTGGATCCATTTTCAGCTGATGGCACAAAAGCACAAGTTATGAAGAAATTTCAAAAGAACACAATCCAGTCAGTACCCACTATATTTGTATATTTACATATACATATTGTAAGGACTTATTTTTATGTGTGTAGAAACGGGTCACGGTTTATCTTTAAACCTGTGATATCAAAGAAACACTTTTCTTTCAGTGTTAGAAATGCTACACCTTGTTTAGGATTTACCAGCTATTTTAGCACATGCTTCACCTGTCTTTGAGGATTTATAAGCAGTTTGGCGCAAAGCTTACCTTTTAAGGACTTAAAAGCAATTTTGCTTATGCTTCACCCTTTTCTGTGATATCAAAGAAACACTTTTCTTTCAGTGTTAAAAATGCTATACCTTGTTTTAGGATTTATTAGCTATTTTAGTGCATGCTTTACCTGTCTTGGAGGATTTATAAGCAGTTTGGCGCAAAGCTTACCTTTTTAAGGATTTACTAGCAAATTAGCTTATGATTCACCTTTCTTTAAGGGATTTTAAGCAATTTAATTTGAATCCACCCCCTTTTGGTCGGGTAGGACCACAGATTAACTTACGTTAAATCTGGCAACAAATCTTGTTCTACACAATATAAAATAAGTGTTTAGGAGTCTTATTAGACTAATAGACAAAGGGATTTAGGTTAAATTTCGAGGCATCTAACCTATTTTGGACTGGAAGTCACTTTGAAATAGCATAACTTGGGAGTTTTCATTTTTGGGATGTGGTTATAGAAACCACAAATGGCAGCATCTAGTTATAGATGTGCATAAATTTTGGTCGAACAATAAGATTAACTTGGGAGTTAAATCTTTTAGTTTTAGTTGGACCAAAGTGATCAGATTGATTTGAATCATCTGAGTTTTGCTTTGAAGTAAAGTTGGTTATCACTAGCTGAAGAGATATTTTGGAGTTACTAGATTTAGTTAAATTTTCTATATTTTGATGCTCCAAGAATGTCAAAGGTTATATTTTCTTCTCATATAAGCTAAGACATTTAGTTTTGGATTCTTAGGTTGTGACTTTAAGATTTCATTATTGAGTGGTGAGAGCTGATGTTAATGCTTTCACACGGTTTTCAATAATGGTTTATTCTCATATATGTGCAGAATGACCGTTATATTCGATGACCACCAAACTGAGACACCAATTAAATGTTACATTCAATGAGTCCAGCAGCATGGGACGCTAAATAAATGTTACAATTAATGGGCCCACCCAGGGACGCCATATTTATGTTGTGATTCTATAGTTAAATTCTATTCCCAGCCCGCTGGGAATTTATGTTTCTGATACTTTAAGATGTTTATTGCCCTCCCCTGTAGGGGTGGTAAAATATCTTATTTAATCAGATATTATTTCAGCTGTTATATACTGTTTATGACACACAGTCCTCCTAACTGTGTGTTAGAACAATAAATGAAAGAGTGATTCGAGCACTAATCATGGTCAAACAGTTATTTCTGCACATACATGGAATAAATTCACCACAACTTCTGTTCAAAATATAAGATTTTATTAACAAAAATCATTCAGCTCCAAGTCAAACATGTTTCAGTTTAACACTCTCAACTAAGACTAGTAAAAATCAGCTAAACTAAACTAACTACTATGTACAAAGAGGAAGGGGAAAACGGTTGAAAAACATATTACAGTTTAAGATGGATTCGGTGTTTGAAACCAATGTTTATCTGGAAGAATTTGGAATGTGATCAAATTAGCTTTTCACTAATTTTAAAGAAATTGGAATGTTTTCAGACCAATTGACAATGCAAATCCATGAGGTGAATAAAACATTATTTGGCCAAATAATGTTTTATTAAATGATTTGCTTAATCAAGAACCAAAAACCTTTAGTTAAATGATTCTTTACCCTCTTTGAAATAGCTAGCAGCGAATAGACATCAGGCTTCCACTAAATGACTCTTGGTCATACTTGGTAATGGAAATTAAATGAGCATTTGAGGAACATATGAACACTAATGTTATTTCAGTGTTTAAATCCTTAGTGAATAAAGCTTGTCTAAGCTTTAGCAACAGCTCAACACATATTCCTGTAGCATAGCGTAGCATGCAGTCCATTCTTTAGCATCAGTTTGCGTTGTCTTTACTCAGCAGTAAACACACGATATGATTAGCATCATCAAAACACACATTGCTTGTTCTGTCCCTAATCATGCCAGACCTGCAAACCTTTTTCCATGTCCGTTTGGAAAGCTTGAGTTTTATCCAGTTTTGCAGCTCTGCAGTCAGGGGTTCTTTGTCTCAGTCTCACAGCAGGGGTCCCCTCAGTCTCACACCATGGCATGGTCTTCATCCAGTTTGGCTCTGTAAGTTCTGAAACTCAAGAGAAATGTGTTGCAAAGGTTCTGTTTGCAGCAGTTAGGTTCTGAAGAGTTCTGACTCATCCTTGATGGTTCTGGGGATCTGGTTTCCCTGGGGCCTGCATCTCCACTGTGGGCCACAGTGGGCCCCAGCTTTGAGAGCAGGAGCAGAAGCAGGCTGGATCAGACGAGGGAGAAAAAGTGAAGAGGCAAAAGAGGAAGAATCCTGTGTGCTCTGTGGTTTTGTTCTGTTCTCACAGGGAGGGGGGTAGGTTTTCACACCTCTGTGACTTCCATGTGACTGCTTGTGGCTGCTTTGGCTGAAAAAGGGGGGCTGCAGAAGTCCCCCAGCTGTTATTCACCAAAGCTGCGTTTTCTTCTCTGGTCATCCTATCAGGATGAAATATGGACACTGCTTCCCAATGTCCAAAAAGTATGATCATGGCAAATGGCATAACAGCTTAGACTTCTGGAGGACATAGGGTCCCCTATTTCATAATTCTGCTTCATTCTATCTCTTTTCTCCCACTCTGCAGAATTTGTTAGTTCAATCTCTAACGTTCTGCTCTCTCTGCTTTTTTTCAGAGTGGCTTAGCCTTGTCTGTTCCTGTTTGGCTGTCACTCCATCCTGGAGAGAAGTATCAGCCGTGCTGATGCCATGAACACCTTTGTTTAACGATGTTCGAGATCGGCCTATTAAAGATCTGTGTCTGAAACTTGACGCTCTATCTTTCTGGTTCTTTTCCTGAAAAGAGATCACTCAGGAAAAACTCTTTAAATAATGCTATATTAAATAGCCAGGAGACATGACAACAGATTCTGATAGAAATTGTAATCTTACTCAGATCAGAAAAATTGCTTAGAGTTTACAGAAGGCAGCTGCTCACCTCTGGGCTTACCTCTCAGGAAGTGGCCCCGATTAACAGTTAAGAAGGCATTTTATACATCTCCAGTCTGCCACATCATCATATTTTACATCATACACATTAGCAGATGATTAGACATCCATGGCTCCAGCCTTATCAAAACATTACAATCCGTTCTTAGCTGAGGGACACCACTCTCATTCCATGTCCAAATCTTTGCCATGTACAGAATGAAGATTATAATTGATTATCCAGACTGTCTTAATTAGATTAAAACATCAGTTCGGACATGCAACAGGCAGCCAATACCAAGGTGTAATAAACTTACAAATCTTCAATGATAATTATCCTAACAGGCCTGTTTTTCAGTGTTGTCCTGTTTCTCTGACTGTGACTGAGTGGATGTGCTCTCTTCATCCTCTGACATGGGAGTTGGCTCGGAGCTCGTCTGCCTGGCTGTGTGTTTCCTGGATGGGGCCGCCTTTTACAGCTGCTTTTTGTATCTCTGCTTCTGTCTCCTTGAACCCCAGTCGGCCTCGGCAGATGGCCGCTCACACTGAGCCTGGTTCTGCAGGAGGTTTCTTCCTGTTAAAAGGGAGTTTTTCCTCTCCACTGTCGCTACAATCATGCTTAGTGTGAGGGATTGCTGTTAAATCGATGAGTCGATGCAATAAACTGGTTTGCTTTAGAGAGAAAACTTTAAATCAATTTGACTGGATGATCTGGTTGAACTGTAAAGTGAGTGAAGGCCTTGAGGTGTGTTGTGAATTGGCGCTATATGAATAAACTGAACTAAATATAATACTTCTAAAATATATTCTAATATATAAAATAGTAATAATATATCAGCAACCCAACTTTCTGGGTTTAAACAACCAATTGGTGTCGTCAATGTGAGCACTTGATTGGGTTTTATAAACAACCCATTTGGGTTGTATGAACAAACATTTGTTGTATTAAGGACACCAACTAAAGTTGTTGGGTTAAATTAACCAGCCCTTGCTCTTTAGTGAATGTTTTGGTCTGCTGAAAGAATTGGCTTCTATTGTTTTTCATGTAATCAGAAAACTCTGGTAAAAGTAAAAGCTATTGATTGAACTGCTTGAAAAACTTAAGTAAAGAAAAATAGTTTCTACATTGTATTTTAAAAAGTTCTAACATTGTATTATAGTTATACAATCTTTAAGAGATTTTCTTTAAATTTATGTTTACTTATTATTACGTGAACAAATTTTGATATATATAACTCACAAGGGCCCCTTCTAAAACCCTTATTTTTCTTTAGTCCTATTAGCTTCTTAAATGATAGAAGGGTGGGGATAATGGAGAGTCGTAACACATTGTTCATCTTAGTGCACACATACCTCACTTAACAATGGTTACACATGAATAGCAAACGTGTTGTTCACCAATAAGATAATTTGTGGTGAACAACTTAGAGGAAAGTCTTAAAATCTCTTTCTATTCTCACAGATTCTTATGTTTTGCTAATCAGCTTAAGAGAACAAGAGTACTCTTTTTTGACCCTAAACCATACAAAATAATAATAATTAAAAAAAACTTTTATCTAAAAACAATTCTATTTACATAGGGTGTGTTCAGCTTTATCCTTTTGAGCAGAGATCACGGATTAGCATCACTTGCTCTCTTATTCGAACCCAACCTTTTTTAAAAGATTTTAAAATGAATGCATGTTGTCCGATAACAGCGTCTAATTCCAATTTCGCTGCTTCTCCTGTTAACACGGTAAAGCTCTCCAGAGCACCCAGCACCAGGCTGCACGTGATCCAAATGATCCAATGAGCTGCTGTCAGTCTGGGTTGCTGCTGTTGCTACTTTTAGACACAGCAGGCAAACCTGTGGCAAGCCGGGAGATGGGAAAGAAGGAGAAGACGATGAGAAAAAGAGAGCAGAGAAAGTGTGGACTGCTCGAAGAACTGTGGTGAACCGGTGAAAGAAAAGTGAAATGGTGCTCAAAGATGATCCTGAACATTTAGAGGATGTTTGGCTCAACCTGCTGCTGTGAAGCAGGATTCTCCACCATGAACAGAATCAAAAATAAATATGGATCCAGGCCCAAAATGAGCTCCTTTGTCATCATTCAAACCCAGGTTTAAAGTCTTTGGAAGTCATATTTAAATGTCAAATCACTCTGGCTTAAACATGTATCTAAATTTACTCTTTATCAGATGATATTGTCCCAAAATTTAGAAAATTTTTATTTAAAAAAAATCCTGTCTTAAAATCAGTGTTTTTTTTTCCGTTATCTTATGCAGGCCAGTTAGCCTAGTTATACGTCAGCCTGAACACCTAAATTCGGCCAATCATATAACAAAGGTCATTTGTCAAGCAAACTTTTTCGGTCACAGCATCTTGATTCCAATGTTGCAGCTAATATACACAACGGTTGGAATAAGAATCATTTCCTCCCCGTTTTCCTCCTCCAAATAAAATGTATGATGGAGGAGACTCATCCACAACCTCCGACACTAAACTCTCCTCCTCTCGCATGTCACCAATTTAGTGCTACTTGGTTCCAATGGAATTTCCCATTGGGAACCTACTAGCACTAAGTTGCTAACTGGTTAGCAACATGCTTCAAACAAACTGGCCACAACCAAAATTGCTTGCGAACCTTCCTCCACAACAATCCCGCTCCCACAACAATCTCTTTATAAACCACCAATCACATTCACTTTATTCACTCGTGTAAAGTCGGGCACCACTGGGAGAATTCAGAAATGCAACGGCTGGAACCTACGACTTCAAAGCCTTGCAGGGCAGCCTAAAGCACACTTCTCTCATTAAGCTATAAAAAAGAAAATCAAAAACGGTCAGTTCAGGTGTTTTATAAAATATTTCTTTATTTAAAAATGTAATATGTAAAATGGATTTATAAAAGCCTAATTTATCTCAGTGTTAAATTCTGTTTAAAGTAACCGATAATAATCAAAAATTTCTGCGGACCTTTACTGGTTGATCAGTTTCTTTATTCGGACCCTGTTGATTTTTAATTGGTTACCCCTGCTTTAGAGAAAACATAAAAAAAAAGTACAGACTGAAATTTCAGACAAGATGATATAGGTTGAACTAAAGAGAAGTCCCGCATTAGCAGCTGAATACTGTTAGAGGTCTGAATTCACAGCAATTAAACAAGAAAAATGAAATAAAGCTTGAAGCATAAATTTAAAACCTAAAAAGGAGGAATGGGTAAGGAATATTTTTCATCTGGTCCATCATCAGCAATGTTTTTAATCTACCTGTTAGGAATCCAGTCTGTGTGGGTTGTGTTTTTGTGTTTCCCACCCACCACCACCAGGTGGCGCCCTGTTCTCATTGGTCCTCCCACACACCTGCGGCTGGTTGGCTCATTTCTGAGGACTTCTTGAGCGGTGGACTGTAACTACTTCGACGCCAGAGTGTTTGTCAGTTTAGGGTACTCTAGCCAAGCTGAGTTCAGCTGAGCCTAACTGAGTCTTTGTTTCTCTGAGTCTAACGTGATTTTTGTCTTTTGCCTTTCGGCAGCAAGTCATCCTGCGTTCTGGATGTTTGGTCTTCTCCCCCTGGAAGGATTGTTTGAGCTTCACACTGAGAAGAGGATTAATCTCCACACGTCCCGTTCAAGTTCTCCAGGAAATCTAAGTGGCAGTCTGTTCCATTGCTCCTCAGGAACCAACCAAATCAAAACCTGTCCGCCCTCCAACGAGCCCCTCTATCTCTGGAAAAACCCACACCGACTGGATTCTGGGAAGAAATCTTTGTCCGCAATCTTGAATCCAGTTTATCTCTGTTTTTTTGCTAGACGTCGTTCAAAGTTCCCACGGACCCTGAACTAACCACTGTGAACTTCCCTTCTCACTTCCAGTTCCGGTTCACCAGCTCACTGAGTTCCCCTGAATCTAACCCATTTGAACTCCTCAATAAACCTGTTAAACTTTTACTCTGGTTTCTCTGAGTGGTTTTCTGCATGTGGGTCAGATCTCTTAAAAACGTCATGACACTACCAGTCTTCACCCATTTCTCTAAAAAGTTTTTTCTAATAACTATCTGGGCTCCACATGGACAGATTCTCATCTTGATTCTCCCTTTTTAGTTACAGCTGTTTTATAATGTTGTTATTAATGTTGTTATAAATTTTGTATAGAAGGAGACAGTTTTGAAAAAGGAAGGAGTAGAAAGAACAGATAATTGTGTTGTATTGTAGGAAGTTAAAGTCAAAAGCCATCAGAGAAAAATACTGCAGTAAAGTATGAATACAAAATAAAGCTACACAAGTACAGTAACTAAGTATTTATACTGAGCTAATTGACACCTCTGGTGTTGTGAGCGTCATTATTAAACTGGATCCAACATCTAGAGCAATATGAACAATTTGTCCTCATGTACATTGCAGATATCATTTCTAGTCTTTGATGAGTTCTATATGGCTAGTAACATAAGATTCAGTTAAATACATCAGCAACAGGAAACAGCTGAATTCATTTAAGGGTTTATTTCTAATCGCAACTCACAACAAATTGACTGAAATGAATTTTGGGAATATACTCCAGCTGTTTTCATGACAGAAAGATCTCAAAATACAGCCAATTTAAAAAAACTCGCCTCAGTTAAGGCTTAAAAATATCTAAAGCCTAAAATGAAATAAAAAAACAAACTAATAATTTCTCTCAAATATCAGTCTCCAGGCAATGCAGCTACATGTAATTTCCACTGAAAGCTTCTAATGCACTTTCACTGAAGGCTTTTTGCTCCCACAGTTTATGGAAATCATAGACCTTTTTTGCCAAAAGTGCTTCAATGAGATCACATAATGTCTACTGTAATCATCTAAGCTCCATAAAACAGTTAAATGTCTAAAATGTTCACCAATCAGCTGCAACATATAAATGGTTTTAAATGACTGTTGTTAAAACCATTTGCCTGCACACCAATTATTTTTGTTTTAATATCAACCTAATTTTACATTGATTATATTATATTTTTATAAAAAGGTGGTAGTGTAATCATAGACTGCAAAAAAGGGATACAAAATGTGATCAAATAAGTATGTCTTAAAATAGGTGATTTTGCTCTTAATTTGACTAGATAAGACATTCTGTTTAAGGAATTAGTATGTTTGCTCTTAGAATACAATACATAGAAATTATACACTTGAAAGTTTTTCTTTTTCTGATTTAAGATAAAGATCAATTTATTACATTAGCAAATTGTCTAACCTGTCTGCTGAAATACACTTATTTCAAGAAAAAAATGAATTCTAGTTCAAAGTTTGGGCTGTAGGTGAAAGAGAAACAATTCAATTCAGTTTATTTCTATAGCACCAATTCACAGAGATGGGAAGTAATGAAGTACAAATACTTTGTTACTGTACTCAAGTAGATTTTTCTGATATTTTTACTTTACTACTTATTTTTATGGTGACTTTTTACTTCTACTCCTTACATTTTTACACAAATATCTGTACTTTCTACTCCTTACATTTTAAAAAATTGGCTCGTTACTTTAGTTTTGAATCATTTCAATGGAGTTACCATTATTATTTTTCACGTCATCAATACCAAATTCAATCTAATTGGATGGGAATCTACGTTGCATTTGACGCACCACTACAAGATGAATCGACAGATTCGGCGGTATTCATTGGCGGCAAATCATTGCAGCTTGGTGGCGGTGGCGTTAGCATAGTAGCATGGACGACGAGATGATTGAAAATGAACACAACGGAGATCTAGTCCTATTGGCAGACATCCATTTAAAATGTAGGCAACGGCATGAAAAAAGTGGTTTCTACTTTTACTTTTATACTTTAAGTAAATTTACAAGCCTGTACTTTGTTACTTTCACTTGAGTAAAGAAGTTTAATCAGTACTTCCACTTTTACCAGAGTATTTTTGAACATAAGTATCTGTACTTTTACTCAAGTACGGAAAGTGAGTACTTTTGCCATCTCTGCCAATTCACTACACATTTCATCTCAAGGCACTTTACAGTTCACCAGATCAGTAAATTGATTCAAATTTTTCTATCTGAGGAAAACCAGTTGATTGCATCGACTCATTGACTCAAAGGCAATCCTTCACACTAAGCATGCTTGTAGCGACAGTGGAGAGGAAAAACTCCCTTTTAACAGGAAGAAACCTCCAGCAGAACCAGGCTCAGTGTGAGCAGACATTAAAACACAGTGGGCTTGTATGAACTATGAGAACAGCAACTGTTAAAAAGAGCATGCGCGAGGAGAAATGGGCTCATGCACGCTTTCAAACCCTTTATTTTTATTTTTTAACATGGAGAGGGCAGGTCTTTTAAATAATTCGAGCAAATCCCACAATACCAACAAAACAAACAAAAAAATCTATACCTTTTTACGGTGCCACAAACCAACTGAACTAAGTTTATGATAAATCTATTGTGTATTTCTGGACATCTAAAGTTTGAAACATATTAGAATCTGATTAGTTCCAAATCATTTTAAGTCCTAATTTGTAAAACGCTGGATTTGATAGACATTCTACTTTGTTTTGACCCAGAATTACAAATCTTAGCTGAAGTATGGTGACTTTAAATGTCTCTTATCATTTACAATGCCTCTCAAAAAGTGTTTTCACCATTTTCCTTTGACAACACTCAGCAATAGACCTGCCTCAGCTCTTTTCTAATGTGTGTTGTTGCTCTTTTTCATCACAATCTGTCCCCAGCTCCCTGGAAGAGCATCACTTCCACAGCTTTTTGTACATGATTCTTCTTAAGCCGAAATGAGCAAGGAAAACAATTATCTTCCTTTCTGCTAAACAAATTGGAAGCATTTTGCTTTTCTCTGCAGGTGGCTGCTGCTGAATACACATAAGGGAGGCTCTGCCAGCTCAGATTTTCCTGAATTAGATATTCTGCAGGTGGGGAAATAAATCCGTACACAGCTAGGATTCTAATGAAATTATTATAAAGTATAGAGCAAATCCTGTTTTGATTAAGTATAAAAAAGATATTTATTTCCCAATTTTGCATGGCGGCATCATTGGCAGGCTGGAGATTACATTTTTTTTTTTTCTGAAGTGTTTCAACAGCAGACACCTAAAAGTCTACAATTTTTTTCGTGTCACCCATTTAGCTGTCACTCTGAGTCAGACCCAGTTAGACAGAGAGCAAGAAATGAAAATGATCAGTTACATTACAAAAACGGCTGACATGGTCTCTGGCTAATGGATGCCTCCCATGACATGGCCTCGCTCTCGTTACATGTGAAAAAGAAAGAAAAGCAGAAAATAATAAGTTAATTGAGAAAAAAAACACATCAATGGATGAGGTATTAAATACAATAAACATTCACACTAAGCTCAGAGTTTTTTGTTTTTTTTTTCAGAAAAAACTCTGAGCTGGTTCTGTGAGACTGAACCCTAAGGATGCATATCTCTGCTTTCAAGCCTACACCTAGAAACTCTAAGGAAGAAAATACATGAAATACTTTACAGCACACCGGTGCAGCAAAGCAGCACGCTGGCATCTTACTTATCTTATGTGGATTGTTAGACCTAGTGAGTTAGAGCAGGATGCTTGTGCTCTGAGAAAATTGCATGTACTTGGTTTGATCCCCACAGCCTGCTCTCTGGGTTCCTGAGTATGACCCTTGACCCCCCACTGCTCCCTGGGCACCACACAATGGCAGCCCACTGCTCCCTAAGGGGATGCGTGAAATGCAGAGAGTGAATTTCCCCATTGTGGGACATTAAAGGGATTTACATTACATTTACACGAAGGCTTACATCACTAAAAAAAATACACATGATAAATACACAGTTGAGCAAAAGCCTGTTAATAAGCTTTCAATTGAAATCAGCTGTACTGGAGCAAGGAGACCCTTACAACCTGCAGGACAGCGGCCCTCCAGGACCGACTTTGGGGATGCCTGGGTTGGAGCATAGAGCTTGAATACTGAGGTTCAGAGTTGGAGCCCCACTCCCACAGACTGCCACTCTGGGTCTCAGAGGAAGACCCTTAACCCCACACTGCTTCACTGGCGCTGCACAATGGCAGCCAACTGCTCCCCAAGGGGATGGGTTAAATGCAGCGTTTATTTCATAGCTCTTTATTTGTGACAGTGTAATGAAACTAAAACACCGGGGGGAAAAATCATGTTTCTCTGACTAAACACTTATTAAACACAAATCCATCCATCCGTCCGTCCGTCCATCCATCCATCCGTCCGTCCATCCATCCGTCCGTCCGTCCGTCCGTCCATCCATCCATCCATCCATCCATCCATCCATCCTCAGCTATCTCTATAGTTATGCTGCTATAGGCTTAGACTTTTGGAGGACATAGGGACCCCCCATTTCATCATTCTGCTTCATTCTCTCTGTTCTCCTATTCTGCAGAATCTGTTAGTTCAATCTCTAACCTTCTGCTCTCTCTGCTTTTCCTCAGAGTAGCTTTGCCTCGTCTGTTCCTGTTTGGCTGTAACGTCATCCTGGAAAGAAACATCAGCTGTGCTGCTTCCATCAACACCCTTGTTTATAGATGTTGGAGATCGGCCTGTTTTCCAGTGTAGTCCTGTTTCTCTGACCGTGACTGACTGGATGTGCTCTCTTCGTCCTCTGGCATGGGAGCTGGCTCGGAGCTCGTCTGCCTGGCTGTGTGTTTCCTGGACGGGGCCGCCTTTTACAGCTGCTTTTTGTATCTCTGCTTCTGTCTCCTTGAACCCCAGTCGGCCTCAGCAGATGGCCGCTCACACTGAGCCTGGTTCTGCTGGAGGTTTCTTCCTGTTCAAAGGGAGTTTTTCCTCTCCACTGTCGCTACAAGCATGCTTAGTGTGAGGGATTGCATTTGAGTCAATGAGTCGATGCAATCAACTGGTTTTCCTTAGATAGAAAACTTTGAATCAATTTGACTGGATGACCTGGGTGAACTGTAAAGTGCCTTGAGATGACATGTGTTGTGAATTTGGCGCTACATAAATAAACTGAATTGAATTGAAATCCGTCCGTCCGTCCATCCATCCATCCTTTCGTCCATCCGTCCGTCCATCCATCCGTCCGTCCATCCGTCCGTCCGTCCCTCCGTCCATCCATCCATCCATCCATCCGTCCGTCCATCCATCATCCATCCATCATCCATCCATCCATCCATCCATCCATCCATCCATCCATCCATCCATCCATCCATCCATCCATCCACCCATCCATCCATTTTCTTTGCTTTATCTGGGGCCGGGTCACGGAGGCAGCAGTCTAAGCAAACATGCCCAGACATCACCACACAATTCCTCCATCTTATTGAATATTATTTATTTTCATCACCAGATATCATAGTAAAAAAGCTTTCTCAAGCAGTTTGTGATGAATTTTGTAAACAGGATATACGCCCCTGGTCCAATGCACCACCAGGTTGATAAACCTGTTCAAATACTTACTTTTACTTATTATTTAGGTAGAACACACATATCTTCCTTATGTTATTCTTATATCTTTTTTGTACTTACAACTTTATTTTCTACACTTCTGTAAATAGTTGCACTGCAAGGGGAAAAAAATGGGAAAAAAGATGGGAAATAAATCAGAGCTTGTTGTCATGGATTTAGCCTTTGACAGAAACAGTCTTGTTTGATAGCGTAGATGTACCAAACATAGATCATCACCAGGGTGGCTCCTCCTATGCTGGTGGTGGGAGCATGGCAGCAGGGACACACGCTGCTCTGGGAGCTATTTCTCCTCTCTCATTTTGCTGTTGTTATGTTCTCTGTTTTCTTTCCCTCTTGTCATATGTAGGTACAGAAGCAGACTTCGAGGAGTTACTGTTATTGGCTCTTTTTGTTTATTATTGCTCTTTTTATCTGCTCCCCCCTATCTCTTTCTCTCTCCCCTTAGCTCCCCACCGCCCGGTTCAGGGAATTTTTTGCTGTCACATTTTGCTCAGCATCTAACAGCAGGTTTATTTCTAAACATAACGCAACAATCAGTCTCTTTAGAATTAGGTGATCCTAATGAAAATTATTATAAACTCAATAATACACTGGAAAAACAATCTAGAAATAAAGAAAAAAATTCTGAAATTAAGTGTATTTACCCTCAATTTGAGTAGGTAAATTAGATAGTTTGCCAGTGGAATGTGTATTTTTACTGTTAAAATAAGATAATTAGATAATACGCACTTGAAATAAAACAATGCAATTATGTTTTTCTTATTTTAAATGTAAATTGTCTTATTTGCAAAATGTCTCTTTTATGTCCTCAATTCAGTTTAGTTTAGTCCAGTAGCTTTTATTTGTCCCAGTATGGGCATTTTTGTGCAGTAGTAGTACACCTTTCACACATATATTCACATTTCACAAATAAAAAACACAAGAAACACAAAATATTTTAAAAAGATAAAAGTAGGCTGGATGAAAGAAAAAATAAATAAAGATATGCAGTGCAGGGGATGAATGAGACCATAGGCCTATATGCATGCAGCATATGACTATCTGCTTTACCTAGCAGAGTTTAGCAGCTGAACAGCAGAGGGAATAAAGGAGTGTTTGTATCTGTTGGTCCGAGCTGGAGGATATTTAAAAACGGGAACCAGAGGGTAGAAAATGGAATCCGCTATGTAGGCGATGGGTGTAAATATCCAAGATGGACTCAGCCTTCCTAATTACCGGCTCTTTATACATTTCAGTCATGTTTTTCTGTTGAACACCCATGATCTTACTGCATACCTTAATAATCTTGGATATGGCATTTTATTCTTTACATTTAGAAGAGCAAATGCAGTTATTTTAAGAAAAAATGACTTATGTTGATATGATTGTTTTAAGTATAAGCTAAAATGGAATCCAAAAACACCAATAGCTACTAATCTGTAATCAAATTAGAATTCATGATTTTCAGTTCTTACCTTCTTTTCATTTTCTGGCATCAAAAACTGGCATAAATGGGCTCATTTTTCTGTTACAATCCACAGAATAATATCTAGTTGTATTTTCCATAAAATAAAATCATGTGGTTTAATAATCCACCAAGCAATTATTTTTTTTATTGTGGAATAGCAAACATATTAGAATAAAAGCTTATTTTTCACGCCTCTCCTGACACATGTCTGTCATTTTAGATTATGTACGTTACATGGGCTTATTCACCAGTATGTTTGCTCCCAAAATCAGGTATAAGGTCTTTTCTCGACATCCAGAATACGTCGGAAACTTCCTGAATCCCAAGGCGTATGCGTTACTGCACTCATCAACTCAGGCTGTGTCTGAATGTTCGTCTTAACCTCTCAATCACTATATAGAGCAGAAACCGTATAATGGACTTTATGAAGAACTGACCATTCAGACAGACCATCACTACTTTCTGTTCCCCTTTGGTCACGTGACTCCAGCTCCAACCAAGGTTTGTACACCATCTTTGCTCGTTACTCATTCTCGCCACAGACAGGAGACAGGAAGAGATTGAGCTGTGAATTCAAACAGGTCTTGTCATGATCTGCTGTGATAGCTGACCTTATAATTACTCATGCCTTTCACCTGCTTTACTCTTCCCAGCTCCTTATCATCATTCATCTCATCCACCTGCCAGTTGCCCTTAGTTTTGGGTCAGTTCCAGCTATCTTGGCCAGATCATTAGATTTAGTTTTCTGTTCAGTTCTGTTGATTCCAAGGTTCATGTCCTGGACCCTGGAGAGCATGCATTATATTATTATTAAATTCATTGGAGCAAAATATGCCGAAATTAAGACTTAATTTAATATGATGTATTAAAAAAATCCCCATCAGCATTCAGCAAATATTCAGTTTCTACCCACATATTTTCTTTTTGTTGTGTATTGTTGTAACATGGATAACTAGGATCATACATGGTTTGGATGAACTATGTTTGTTCTCTGCTTCCAAACTCAGCCTCTCTTCATCCATTCCTGCAATAAGGAGTTTCTTTTGACTGGATTTGATTAAACTTTTAAGCCACTCGGTATAAAATAAATATTTTGATGGAGATAAGAAATCTGCTTCCTGGTTTGTTAAAGAACCAATAGTTTGCATCCAATATTTTAAAGCTATAGTGTGTAATAATTACAGGGATATACAGTCAGAAATGTAATATATTATACATAACTATGTTATTTATCATCATCTACGAGCTCAGCCTCTTAACCTTAATATTTGCGTTGCCTTAGAATTCGTTATTTATAACTACATAGGAGCGGGTCTCGTAGCCACGGAGGCAGACATCTTTGCGCTACGGCAGCGCAGAGCCAACAAACTAGCGATTGCGAGATCGCCCATTACGCTCGAAAGTAACTACGGCAAGTTGAGAGAGATGAACTGAGACAGTACTGAACAATAGATGGCAGTATTATGCCTGGGAATACTATCTGTAAAATGATCTATGTAAACAAACCTCATTACTTGAGAAGGTAGGTGATGCGGACGTCGTGGAAGACATTTTGTCCCGTAACGCTCGCCGTACTGTTGGGGGGGAGAAGCGGTGGGGGGGAGATGTTCATGTTGCTGCGGTCTGCAGTCTGGACGTTAGATGTCACTGAAAATTACACACTGTAGCTTTAAATAAACGGTGTTCGTTTTTTGTTATACATAAGAATTATGCTATAATTTGTAGTTACTGATCTATTGTTACTATATTTTAATTCTGACAAACCAGATCTTGTCACCGTTCTTTTTACTGTTTGGTGCAATTGCAATAGCGGATCTTGACCTGAAAAAACAGCTCGACTCCGCATTTTGACGGTGACGGACAAAGAAGACGTACATGGACGTTGACGTTTGGAGGGGTAGCGGTTGATGTGGAACAGCTCTCGTTGATTAACATGACAGACAAATAATCTGCATGATGCACGTGAGCGGAGCGATGATGGAATATGTGGAATCTAGGGGTTAGCAAGCTTAGATTCTACACAATACAACCACCAAGTTCATTTCATGGACACCATGACTACCAAAGCATAATTAATAAAGATATAGCAGCATGTTATATCAGAATTTTTAGAATAGACCCTCCACTTCCTAACTTTCAAAGATCCCGAAGCCATAATATAAGTCCAATCTTAAATTGTTTTAATTCAGTTTTTCTGTAAGTTACCATAATTAAAAAGTAATCCAGCATATTCGTAACAAAAACATTCCATGATGAGAAAATCCCCACATAATGTCAATTTTTTACCATCATCCTTATAGATGATGGTTACCGACTTTCCTCACCTTCCAGCCTAAAAAAACAAAAGTATCCCAGTCAATTTGTATTGAGATTTGACGCTGGGACAGCCCTCCAAACGTCACAAGCGCTCTGTCTCCACCGCCACCTTTATGCATGCTTCCACTCATATTATTCCATAATGTCCAGCTGTTATTGGTTAAGTCCACATGCAACGTTAGTCTCTAGAGCCAATGAAATTACCTTTAAAACAAGGGTAAGCATGGCTAATTTGAACAATGCCGACCTGCTGTATCCTGGTTCGTAAAAGCCAACAGGCACATCCAATCCTGGATCATCTCACACTGTAAGATAATTAGATGGAAAGTTAGAAAAATAGAGAAAAATATTTGCTTCAAAAATGTTTTGTGGCCATCAAAATGCTTAAGTGTGATTTTTTTTGTTGGGGTAAAATTGTTTTGTCAAAGCAAGAAGCACAGTTTTGAATAATTTTGCACATTTAGAGAGGTTTGGAGATGCTGGTGACACCAGAAGTTAAGTTTTACTCTCATTATTCTGATTTATTTTCAGATACAAGAAGGTGTTAGCTTTCAAATTATGCATCACACACATCATTTGGGCTTACAGCTCCTTAGTTATTTGCTTTTCCATTTGCGTATGCAAAAAGGCAATGAATAATTAAAATTAGGTGGGTGTTAAGAGGCTAAGCTTGGTGTATCATGAAACTTGAGCCTTTTGTGTTATTTTGTGATTTTCACTTTATTATTACAATTTAACAATGGAGTACAAACAAAACAAAGTTTCAAAGCAATTTAAAAAAAAAGTCCTCTGATAATAAAACAGAATTAGCACACTACAACAAATATCGTAAACAGTTTCACCCTTCAGTGCACTGCCTTTATGGTCTTAAACAACATTAAAAAGATAAGTGAAAATGAAATAAAGTATAAACAATGAAAGCATAAGGTCAAAGAATAATTTACTGAAGCCAAGCAGTGGGCGCTCTCCCCCAGTTGAGAGCAAAGGATTTGCTTAGAGTTTTTTGTTCAAGAACAGCATTTTGTTCAAATTTTTTGGTTTCAACATCAGCTGATGCTCAATAGCTTTCCTGCCTTCGAGAAAAACCCTCTCTTGGTGGAAAAACAACTCCTTAATGTCTCTGCAAGTTTGCTCAGACAGGATGATGTTGATGTGTGGTTTATTCACCAAAGTGGTGCTATCCTGATCCCTTGGAATGAGGCTTTCCTCAGTGTATCAGCACATTTCAATATGTTGTCAAAAGCAACAATATGTCAAGATTTAATTGCTATAACCAGGGATTGAGGAGGTGAGATAATGACTTGCAGTATTATTGAGACATTAGCTACGTTTACATGGACACAACTAATCGGATTGAAGGCCCGATCAGATCAAAAATGTTTCATGTAAACATGTCAGACTGAAGATTCTAATCCGATTCGGTCCGATCGGATCTAAATTTAATTCCGAATGAGAGAGGTGGTTTTTGCCGATCGCCATTCCGATTGGCGTCCATGTAAACACCCATTCGGATCCTAAGAGTAAAATAATCTTCACTGCGCATGTGTGCGACGTCAGCGTGACGTTTTTCCGCCTTGTCAACAACAGGAAACCACCGGTCGCTCTCGCTCTCACTGTGAACAACATGGCGGGGGGAGTCTAGGAACGCCGACTTATACACTCAAGTTCATTTAAAGCTGCAGGAAGCAGGAATTTATCCTCCTCCTCTTCCTCTTTTCTCTCTCCACAGCCCACTCGCTCTCCCACGCCGGTTCAATCGCTCATTCTCTACATTTTCTCTCGGACATTTCGCTGCCAAGCGCTTTTTTCCTCCTCTCTCCTTTTTTCTTTCCGCTCGCTCCGAGCGCATCGTTTGTCAGGCCTCCCAAAAACCAGACGCAGACAGAACTGCCAAGTTTGGCAGGAAGTTCTGCGCATGCTTAAAAGATTTAATCTGATCCAACGCTTGGTACATGTATACACACGTCATGATCGGATCATTTCATTTAGTGTCCATGTAAACAGAGATTTTGAATTTCCGATCAACCAAGGTTTGGATCGGATCGGGGAAATTTTGCGCATGCTAGTTAGTAACTGCCTAACTTTCTGTTAGGGTTCAAGCCATCCTATGCTGCCAGGAGATTAAAGCATCTGCAAGGTGCAGCATGAGCTCAGGTTAGGACATTATTTGATTATTGCTGACATATTTAAGTATGGTGCAACGGTGTACATAACCTACATCAATGATACAAGTGAGCTTATAGCCTCATGTGACAGAATGTTTATTTTTTTAAATATCCAGGCTGGTTATAATTTTCTTTGAAACCTTTGTACCTGCTAATCCCAGGTCTTTCTGAGGCTCTCAACAAGAGGCTTTTGGCTCTTGGACAACTCCGTAGATAGTTCTTTTTACTCTTCTGTGAGAAATTTTACGAGGAGCACCTGGTCGTGGTAAGTTTATGGTGAAATGATATAGTTATGTACAATGTGGCTGATTATCCTGTGCCAAGGGTAAAAAATCCTGTATTCTAACTATTAAGATAATATTTTTTTCAGCTCAAAAGAGATGATAGTAACATTCTTTAATTTTACCAAAAAGCTAAATAAATTATATCCAAAGCAAATATTTCACTGCATATTGTTTTTTTTTTTTTGTGGATAAAGAGCGAAGTGAAAAGGTACAAAGATTAGGTACAATATTTCTTTCTCATAGTTCTTGTTTTTATCTATTTAAATATAATGTAACATTTCCTTGTATTGTCATTAAAACATTTTCTCTGTTTCCTTTAAATATTTCAACATTTTGTTAGAATATTCATTCAATTTTGATGCCAAGGCCAAAAAATGTTAGCCTGGGTGCCATTCCGAACTTAGTCCCGCCCACAACGTTTGAGGTCGGGAAGTTCAGTCTGGCATTGCTCAACAGTAGCGTGAGTATGCTCGCACAATATCTGGCGGGCCAATCAAATTGTCAGGGTGGGCTTTATACGATGATGGACAGATGATCAACAGGAACGTAATCAACCACGTGACCAAAGCGCGCTTGGGTGACAACAATAATGGCTGCCGCTGGAGAGTTGAGGTGAGTAGATTCTGCTATTAGGTCTGTTCTAGAAGATATAGACAGCAAATTAATTTTAAAAGAGGAACAGAGAAACGCCATCAAGGCTCATCTTCTTATTCTAGGTGTGCAACTGCACGCTTTGATTTTTGTTGACAACAACTATGCGTGGCTTAACATACGTCACGCACTCCGTTGCTCTTATTGGTTGTAGGTCTATCCAATTGAGTGCAGAGGCATTTTGTTTCCTGGTTCGTTCGAAACACGCCCCATAATCATAGCTCTATGGAGCAGTATCAGACTCATTCTGACTGGAATTGAGTAGGACTACGTCAGGCTAAAAAAACATTTTCAGTCTGCACACAAAAATGGTTCAGAAAGGGTATACATATACTGAGATAAGTGAGCCATATTCGGGGGGAAAACTGAGATGTCTGATGATGTAGCACTGAACTTATGAAGTGTTTAAGACAGCTGTAGGAATTTGAATTCTGAATAAAAGTTTCCTCCCTCCAGAGGGAGGTTTTCAAGTGTTCTTCTTTCCAAATTCTACCAATGAGCCTCAATAAAACCTTTTTAAGTTGTAGTCCACAAAACAACACTGGTGTCTTGGCTTTCAATGCCCTTTTTGAACCTCTGTTTCTTCAAATGTTCAATACATTTTCATTGTGCCATTCCACATTATTACACATAACTTAATTTCAGACATAATTTGATTTCATTGTATGTGTGAATTGCATGGATTGTTACAAACATCCGGTGAAAATGTAATGTCAATAATGCCTCTAGCAATATACTTACTGAGAAAATTTGTGTGTACAACACTTATTTTAACCACTGTAATTAGTGGAAACTATATATTTGAACTCAATAACCCATGATCGATCCAAAGAAAACTATGTAAGGTGATTAGATAAAGAGCAGGTAGGTAGTACTAGTTAATTAACCACTTTTAAAGTTTGACTTAAAGCCTACAAGTACGCCACTATAGTGCAATAATGTGATCTGAGTCCAACCACACAGTGGTGCTTCTCACTAAAATGTCCAAGGAATATGGTACTTTGCTGTAGGGACCCGCATGGGAAGCACATATTTTAAAGAGCAAAGAGACATAAAGGAAATGCAGGAAGTAGGGAGAACATGTAGAACTTAAGGATGAACAAACAGTAAAAAGAAATTTAACTACCAGTGAGAGTAAGGGTATGGAGTGAATTTCTGCCAAAACATTGCATACAAAAAAGCATGCTGCACACAAATAAAGCATGTTTCACGTAAACAAGTCTTATCACTCACAAATAAACATGTTGCACTCAAATAAATCTTATTGTTCACAAATAAAACTTGTGTTACAAACTTTTCTCAATGTTACACACAAATAAACCTTTTTTTCAAACTGTCCTTAAATGTTGCACACACACAAAAAAAATTGTTTTACAAATTACACACTGCACTCAAAATATAATTTCGAAATTTTCCCGAGTACAAAGTAGCTTCTCCTCAACAAGCAGAGAGAAAATTCTATGCCCTCGGCAACAAGTTTCTGCCAAAAGTCACGAGATAAATTAAGAATTGTCATTCTGACTAACCGACAGCGGAAGGCGCCATCCAATCAAAACAACAGAAACATGCCGGTGTAATGCCCAGGTAGTTATCCCTGCGATGTGTGTGTGCAACATGCTTTTTATGTACGGATTGTTTTTCTTTTTTCTTACTTTTTTTGGAATGACTATGACCTGGATGACTGGGAACCTTCACCAGCCGCTTATTGGCATAACCCTCTCCTTTGAGGCAAATACTGAATGCCGCAATAAGTCCATGAAAAAAAAAATAATTGGTGAAGAAGGCCTCAGATACACATTGAAATTACAGACTGAAATGAAAATGGATGTCTTCCTGAGCATGCATGGGTTCTCTCTGGGTACCTCGGCTTCCTCCCACAGTCCAAAAACATGACTGTTAGGTTGATTGGCTTCTGTGAATTTTCCGTAGGCGCGTGTGTGAATGGTTATTTGTCCTGTTTGTCTCCGTGTTGCCCTGCGATGGACTGGCGACCTGTCCAGGGTGGACCCCGCCTCTCGCCCGTAGACAGCTGGAGAGAGGCACCACCACCCCTCGCGGCCCCAGTAGTATGGATGGGTGAAAATGGATCTCTTCAAATTCAGAACAGGCAGGATTGTCTACATTCATCTCTACAGTATGTTCATAAATACATATAGAGTACTGTGATTAAGCAGCGGTTTGAAGAAGCTTTAAACGGAATTTAATTTCTGCAGAGCTCTGCTGGTGATTCCAAGTATACAAATGATTAACTTGGTGCAGAGTTTCAGTCGAATCCCAGGAGAATAAGACTCTTTAGCAGCCTAAACCCCGGGTCTGTTTTCTATGTTAATGATGTCTGTGAGCTGTTTACTGTGTCTGTTTGGCGTTGGAGCGCAGCGTGAACTGAAGCACTTCTGCTGCAAACATCTGGTGCTACAACTGAAAAAAAGGCATCTAGATATGAAGAGACTGGGAAGTTCTTCCTTGTTTTAAAAATTTGGAAACAAAGGTCTTAAAAATAGACGAAATGTTTCCCTATGCTATAGATCAGACGCTACAAACGGCTGCCACACTGTGTTTTTCTAATTCCAGCCGTTGAAACCATTGAAGTGTTACTGCAGGTTTCACTTTTGTCCCATAGGTACAGGAATGATGCATTGATCAGTTTGGAAAATGATCTCAAAGTTACTCAGGAAAAAGGAAAGTTTACAAAAACCCAACACAGGCTCAGAGGAGGACCTTTTGCCAGTTTAGACAGTGTTTTGGGGTCACATCTGTTGTTTTGAACTGTTCTGTTTCTTAGTAAAACAGAGAAGAAATGTTTTTCTGGTGCTGGTAGCCGAATTTGAAGGTCTCATTTGAGAACTGTTTTTCTTTTTTATCGTGTCATTACTAGAGTTGTGTTGGGTTTGTATGTTTTAAAACCAAAATAGGTTTTTAAAAGAAGAAATTATTTGAGCTCCTCTCAGAAGCATTTTAAAATGGTTTCAAAGAAAATAGTATAGGCCTGTATGTTTGTGTGTAATGTTTCAGCCCATGTTAATCCATCCTGGAACAGAGATGAATGGGCAGTGATAAACAGCTTTTTGATTTAATAGATCTAACGACAGGATGCTAGAACCTACTGCAGTGGTGTCATACTCATTTGTGCCAGAAATACATCTGGGTCACTATTAAATAAAAAGGTATTTATATCATGAAAAAGATCTAAACTAAATTGTAAAAAAAATAATAACAGTTGTAACGAAAGAATGGATGCATTAATGTTATTACCGTTTTGTTGCTATGTCATCATCAGACATGTTAAGAGCAGTCTTTTAAGAGCACCTTGTTTGTTTGGGTTTTTGCTTTGTTGTGCTTTAGATTATGGATTATATATTATACAGGTACAACAAAATTCAAACATAAAACTTACTGCAATTATTTACAAATCAAAAGCTGAAGAAGTAGGGCAGGAATCTCGCTTCCAGTATAAATCAGATACAGACGAGTGATGCAAAAGAAACAAACACATTCATTCTCATAGTAATGTTTTTATTAACCTTTTAATTTATGCAGTTTAGTGTGCTATTTATAATCAGTGATATAAATGAGTACTTTTTGTCTATTTTCATAAAACTTTTTCATAAATTTTTCATCAATTGTTAGCAGCGTTTATCTCAGGTTCTCTGTTCAAGAATGAATTGATGTGCAGATCATAGTACGTTCAGATCAGGTAGTGGCAGTCAGTAAAAGAAGGAAAAGGTGCATCAAAGAAGCATACAAAGTCAGGCTACAACAAACAAACAAAATAAAAATAAAAAATATATATTTTTTTTTATTTCTTGTAAAAAATTGTAGTAAGTTTTGTTTCTTTTGTGAGGGGTGCTGGTGCCTATCTCCAGGTATCTAAAGGTGAGAGGCGGGGTATGCCCTAGACAGGTTGGCAGTCCATCTCAGGGCAACACAGAGGCAAACAACCATTCACACACACACTCAGACCTAAGGAGAATTTAGAGTAGCCAATGAACCTAACAGTCATGTTTTTGGATTGTGGGAGGAAGCCGGAGTACCGAGATAACCCACACATGCTCAGGGAGAACATGCAAACATGTGTAAGTACAATCTTTGTACTTACGAATTTTTTCTGTCATGATTTGTGGACATTAAGCTCTAAAGAGAAGCGTTATGTCAGACCCTGTAATTCTGTGAAAGGGTGGAGTTAGAGTAAAAAAAAATATGTAAGAGGGGGTCACTCCAAGTGCTGGAAGTAGGAGGGGATTTCGCTGGGAGTTGCAGGGAAGTGGGCTGCCATTCAGCTGGGAAGGGCCATTTTGAATGGCTGCTAATATATATATATATATATATATATATATATATATATATATATATATATATATATATATATATATATATATATATATATATATATATATATATATATATATATATAGTGAACAGCTAAAGAAAGAATAGAGATTTAAGGCATCTTATATAGAAGAAAGTCATCTTATATACATTGAGTAATGATGTGTTCCAATGCAAATACAACACAGATGGAATCAAATTATAATCCATTAATAGGGGTAGTTTATGCCAAATAGTTTATGCCAAATAATCTGATCAGCAAGCATAAAAACTCTTGTCAGGATCAATGAGACAAACTGACCTAAGTGAGCATGTTTACAGAGCATCAATGTTCTGTATTTCTGCCATTAAATGGCTAATTGCTCTGGCTAGCTGTTATTGTTCATCCATCCATCCATCTTCTTCCGCTTTTCCGGGATTGGGTCGCGGGGGTAGCAGCTTCAGCAGGGAGGCCCAGACGTCCCTCTCTACAGCCACTTGAGCCAGCTCCTCCAGGGGAATCCCAAGTGTGTAGCAGTTAATAGTATTTAATCGGCATAGTTACATCAAACATGTTTAGTTTGATCGTTTGTTTTATTCTGATTAATTACAGTATGTCCATATAAAATTACTTATTATTACTTTTAATTTTTGTAACCTGAATACATTTCAACCAGATCATTCGTTTTGGTGCATGTAAATAGAGCTACTCCTTTTCCCTTTTAAAGAAAGATATTTTTGCTAAAAGGGAAAAACCGTCACACAACAGAGAGGGAGGGATGAGGTTTCACCTTCCAAGCATCTACAGCTTCCTCCTGGAACTCATTCCTAACAGGTTAAGTAAGCAAACTCATTCTGCTTCAAATGGCCAAACATAAAACCCTTAAACAGCAAAAGAGGAGAACAACAGGTTGGTCTTTAAATGTTCTGTAGTCGGATGGAGCTCAATGCTACTTTAAACATCACTCCCTTTGCCTCCGATTTAAGCCTGTTATGATATTTTTTATTATTTTATATGAAAAACATAACAAATATATACACAATATTCACACACAACGCCGGTTATTCTTGCTCAGGTTGAGTTAGATGTCGCTCTACACTCCGATTGGTCCACTCCTACACCTGAATATGCTTCGACATAAAGCAGAAATAAGATGCCTTTTGTAGGGTTTTGTTTTCCCTAGAGATGTCCATTGAATGCAAACTCATAGCCATGTCTGCATGTGTAGAACACTACACAGTACCTTTAATTTGGTTCTAATAACAGCTGATTGTTTATTTTTTTTGTCTACTAGTAAATACTTTAGTTTTTTTTTATTATGCTGATCATAAAGCATTTTTTACACAGTGTTATGTCATTGGCTGATCTTTAATTAATGTTTTAACCAGACTCATTTTGAATTGACACAGGGGCGGATTTAGGAAATTTGGGGCCCTAGGCAAAGACAGGCAGGGGGCCCCCTGAGAAGTAAACCCATAAAACAGCCCCATTCTACAGATAGAGAAATGTTAATAGAATAGACATCCATTATTTGTTCTAGGTTTTGTCCCTCTCTTCTTGTCCCTTTTTCCTCTCTATTTATCAGCGTTCTGATGGCATTTTAGCCAAAGGATTTTTATCAAAAACATAATTAATGTGCACAAATAAGGATTAGTTGTATTAACCATACATGGAAACAGAGTTTTATGGGGCCCCCAGGAACTTGGGGCCCTAGGCAACTGCCTAGTATTGCCTAATGGTAAATCCCCCCCTGAATTGACATTAGCTTGGTACAACGTTAAGTAGCTTCTGATGTAGCAAAGCTACTGTTACACATTAGTGTAATTTAGCTTGCTATAATTCTTTAGTTGGTAGCTTTTGTGTAGTGAAGCTTAATTTATTGTTGAGTAACTGATAGCTTAGCTCACTACACTGGACAAATAGCTTGCCCAACACTGCATGTTTCAGAAAAAGAGATTCCACTGGTTTGGGTTAAAGTCATAGAGAAGCAGCCGTTCCAACCGTTGCATTTCCGAATTCTCCCCAGTGGTGCCTGACTTTACACGAGTGAATAAAGTGAATGTGATTGGTCTTTTATCAAGGGGGTGGCATTGTTGGGCGCCGCAAGGTTCAAAAGCAGGTTTGGTTGTGGCCTGTGTCTCAGAAGCAAAAAAAAAAAACAGATTTTAAGACAGGGTTATTTTTTTTTTATCGAACTTGTCTTAATTTTGGGACAATATGATAAAGAGTACATTTATATTCATGTTTAAGACAGAATGATTTGAAATTTAAATATGATTTCCCTACAACTTTAAAGAACGTTTATATTGGAAGTCAAGCTTTTCTTCCCTGTTTTCTGTCAGTTTGTTTTAGTTTTGGATTTCACCTTAAACTCATCAGGTGTTTTCTTAAATTTTCCAACTTGCACAACCATTAATACCATGTCTCAGCTGAGCAAACCGTAGTAGGCGACTTCCAAACACTTTTTTTGGGTTATACCTATAGTGTCCTTTTCTCTTAAATATCAATTTATTGAATTTTATCTTCTGTAGGAAGTGATCTTTGTTTTAGTTTAGCATTGGAAACTTTTCATTGGAATCTTAAGTTTGTTACCTACATAGATAATTTATGATGGTGAAGAGATTTTGTTATTAGAGTGCACATGAGTTCAGGATTTTGCTGCTTTACAAAAGGCATCCTTGTTTGCTTTCCTCTGAGTGGCTTTTTAAGGATTCATAGGAGAAAGTGACGCTGCTGAGAGGCACTGTTTGCTATTCCATTTGACCCTCAGATTTTGCCGAATCCCATTTATTATGGGGCTAAACGCTGATAGAGATGTATTTCACCACTTCAAAGACACACACACCAAAACACACACACTCCAGTCCAATCTACTTAGAGTTTTAGCCGGTTATGTAAAATCCATCAATTATTCACCAACATGCATACATTTTGTCTTGTACCATCTGCAGTCAAACCAACTGGTGGTCATGTTTTTCTGTGCGAGTCTACGGTGGTTTGTGGCCGATTGGGAAATTTTTCATGGTTTTCATGAGTGCAAGCATGAAATGGTCATATAAATTTGTAATATAAGAGAAGAGCAGCCACTTGAAAAAAGATGGAAAGCATATTCTGAGCAGATAGATGCACATTTTCATCGGTAAATGGGTCGCTTTGCAGCATACCTGAAATGAGTGTTGACATACTTCTTGGAAAAGTTCATCTAAATTATTCAGCTTCTATTTTTTTTTCAGAAAACTAATTTTTAAGGAAACTTTATTTCCAAGATAAGAGACAATATGGATGAAACAGATTATATTTTATGTAAGAGACTTGTTCTTGAAAATAACTCCAATAAATAATACACCAATTGAGCAGAAGAAAATCATTAGACAGGACTCAGGTCCTACCAACCTTGACTAAATGTTTTACAAAAAAGACATTTTCTTATGCCTGAGTTGAAGAAGTTTTGTTGCAGTCATGTAAAAAAATGTGAAAACTACATAAGATACTAAGTTTTTTTTAAATAAATGCTTATAGCAGGTGCCTCCAAACCTGACCCTCTAGGTCTTAAGTCCTGCAGAGTTTAGATACATGTCTGCTCTGACAGCTGAATCAAATCACTGAAGGACTTCTTCAGCAGGTTTGAAAGAGACTTGAAAACGAGCAATTCATATGATTCAGTTGTTGGAGCAGGGATGAATCGAACAAACCTGCAGGACAGGAGACGTTGAGGACCAGTGTTGGAGACCCCTGGTTTACAAGAGGATCAATAATCTCTTGTTGTCAAAAATAACTCCCCATAGATATTATTTCAACAAGTCCTCTTTATTAACTCCCCCCAACAAAAAATTGGTTGAAAAGACATTGTAAAGACGATGATTAACGCCTAAACATCTGCATTTGGTTAAAAAGTGAAAGGTGAAAAGCCGTAATTTTCAGATAGTTAAAAAGATGTTGAAAACTGGGTTTGCAGATAGTTAAAACTGGATTGAAAACTGGGTCTATTATTGGACTAATATAGGTCAAATTCAGACTGACCAAACACAGCCCAATGTTGAACAAGGAGTTTTGGACTAAATCTAGACTATGATGGAATGACCAGATTTAGCCTAAAAACCAGCGTCTAAATGACTTCTGGTTTGTTCCCTAATCCAGACAACCGCAATGACAGTTCTCAACAGACCCTTAAAATAGTATCATTTACTGCACTGTAGAGCCCCCAGTGGATGTAACACAGCGAAACAGAGGAGCAACATCTCAAGAGGAGCATGGTTCAGCTGTATTTAAACTACATTGTTTTACTCATTCAACCAAAGTTATCTAAGCCTGCACAAACAAGAACACAGCCAATTTGGTGTTCTGCCATTTCATTGAAATTGCTTCAGTGAGACATTTGTTGTGGCATTAAAGGCTCTGTTAGACGAGCTGCAACTATGTTGTGTCTGTGCATCTCACAAAATCTACATTTTTTATATTCCATTTGACTTTTCTGCCTATCCTAATATTCTGGCCAACTCCAGAAGAATGCCTACAGCACAAACTGCAAGTGTATAATTCCACACTACATTGAGAAATAGAAACCGAACAGTTTCCAAAGCCCCTTCCTGTCATCTTTCAAGGGTGACAGTAATTTATCTCCAAGGGTTTTTCATAATCTTTTGATTGCAGTTCAGTAGACATACAGGTGGGCAGAAATTCAGCAGAAGTCTGAAGACAGGTCAAGTAAAGAGGCTCAGCGGTCCAGAGGCAGAACAGGTCAGCATCAGGCAATCAGAAACACTCAGGAACACTTTTTAACTTTTTGACTCCAACCTATCACTGACTTACACGGTCTGACCACGAGATGATGCTTCTCTTTACATCTTAATATCCACAAATTGTGAGAGAAAGAATATTTTGGTACAAATATTGATGTTTTAAAAGGAATTATTGGGGACCAACCAAGGACCCATCGAGGAAAGTGGGGAAATTTTGAATGGCTACTACTGTAGACATTAGGAGCACAGTCAGGAGCAGTGGGATATAAAAGCAAGAACCCCTCACAGAGAGCGAGGCAGGGTGGAGAAGAGTTGGTGGAGCCCAACTCACTCTGGAGCGAAGAGAGTAAAAATAATTGAACTCGCAGTCTTTTTTGTCACTATTTGGAACTGACCATTATCCATCTCTGTTGTATGTTCCTGCTCAGGAATAGCAGGTGGTTGGGGAACTGTTATGCTTTTGCAGATGCTGATGCTGACAAAGCTGATACAAGAAAACAACAAAAGGGCATATGAGAGGCTTAACTTCATGTTTGTGTTGGACCCTGTAGACAGCATCAGAAGCAGCCTGAAGAGTGGGCTCAACCAGGGGCAATGGCATAACGAGTCAACAATAGGCCTGTAAGCAACATTATCTGGGTGGGCCCCATATGAAGTACAAGACCCAACCCCTCACCCACGCTGTCTCCATTCATCTCCTGGTCACAATCTTTACTCACTGTAGCAGCAACGTCCACCTCTACCTCTTCGGTTCTTTGAGAGATTGTGTTTTTCTTTTCTGGAATCTGCTTAAATACCTCTTTTGGGTATCCATCGTCGCTAACACATTGTACGTAACAGTTATGTTTTTAATCAACGCTCTGGATTACCCATAATTTCAAGTCATATTGTAAAAAATAAAATACTCAAATACATTGTTCTGGTATTTGTTCTTGTGTGTATCTTTTACTAACCGTCTAATGAACTATACACAGTAATTAACATAGTAATTAAAAGTAGCACTGTCTGATTTGCTATAGGTGTCGTGTTTAAACTGCTCTACCATGTGTTGGGGTATAAATAAGGTCTGGTCAATTGATCTAGTATCAGGTGGGTTTAAGATTAATTTTTTGCACCTTTACATTTGCAAACAGATGTCCTAGTCCACAATTGCATAGGGGGCCAACCAGGTGTCAGTGACGCGGCTCCTAAGCAACTGCATACTCTGCTTACTGATAGTTACGCCATTGACCAGGGGGTTTCCTAGTATGTTGTCATTTTCAATTCAAAGTAAATTCCCATTCTTGTCATTGCTGTGTAGCACAATTTGCCAGCCCTTGGGGGCCCTCTAGAGGCCTTGGCTCCAAGCAGCTGCCATCTTTGCGCACACATAAACACAATGCGAGATATAAAGCGTTTCATTTATACTGTTTTTAAGCTTTGGGTTTTGGGGAAAGTAGCTAGTCTTGTATAGTCAAAAGCCTCAAGAACAAGTCAAGTCAGAAGTTATTACTAATAATTGAACTTTATTAATCTCACACTAGAGAAATTCTTCTGCATTTAACCCCTCCCCTTGGGGAGCAGTGGGCCACCATGGTGCGGCACCCAGGGAGCAGTGTGGGGTTATGGGTTTGGCACAAGGACTAAGAGTGCAGGCTGTGGGGATTTAACCTGGTACTTGCTACCTTCTCAGAGCACAAGCGCACTGCTCTAACCACTAGGCCAACACTCCCAATTGATGTTAAAGTCCCAGTAGAGTTACAAGTCTCTTTGCGTTTTGTCAAGTTAAGTCTTAGTCATGAAATTTATCACTCAAGTCTGACTCAAGTCAACGCCTACTGGTGTCCACCTACTGGTGTACCAGTTTAAGTCCGTGAGACACCCTGTCCACTTTTAAAGGTAGGCTTCAAACCTTCGTTTTTGATAAAGTTTATAGTTAGAGTGGCTCAGGTTATCCTGAGCTATCTCTATAGTTATGCTTATATAGGCTGGTATAGGAACCCTATTTCATCATTCTGCTTCATTCTATCTCTATTCACCCACTCTGCAGAATTTGTTAGTTCAATCTCTAATTTTATGTTATCTCTGCTTTTTCTCCTAGTAGCTTCATCTGATATGTTCCTGTTTGGCTGTGACAACATCATAGAGAGAAATATCATCTGTGCTGCTGCCATCAACACCTGAGTTTATAGATGTTCAAGATAGGCCTGTTTTTCAGTGTAGTTCTGCTTCTCTGACTGTGACTAACTGGATGTGCTCTCTTCATTCTCTGACATGGGAGCTGGCTCGGAGCTCATCTGCCTGGCTGTGTGTTTCCTGTACAGGGCCGCCTGTGGAGCGGATTTACAGTTGCTTTCTTTATCTCTGCTTCTTTCTGTATGTCTGCTTCTGTCTACTTGAACCCCAGTCGGCCTCAGCAGATGGCCGCTCACACTGAGCCTGGTTCTGTTGGAGGTTTCTTCCTGTTAAAAGGGCTTTTTCCTCTCCACTGTCACTACAAGCATGCTTAGTGTGAGGGATTGCCTTTGAGTCAATGAGTCGATGCAATCAACTGGTTTTACTTAGATAGAAAACTTTGAATCAATTTGACCGTATGATCTGGAGAACTGTAAAGTGCCTTGAGATGATGTGTGTTGTGAATTGGCGCTATAGAAATGAACTGAATTGAATTAAATTGAATTGGTGTAGACCTGTAACTTTCATGTATAACGACCTTGAAGTAGCACAGCACTGTCTCTAAATGAACCAGCCTCTGTTTTCTGGTTCTGATAAAAGACTTCTTACCAGCAGATCTAGAAGTTCTGGAGTTCCTGGTAAAGATGAGGAAACATTCACCTCAATCAGAACAAAAATATATCTGATCAGCAAAGCGTCAGAGCTAACAGCAACTGTTAGCTTAGTTAGCCCTGGTGTTTGAGTGGAGCTCAGACTGATGGAAAGTCTGGGTCACATGACGCATTCAGATATGGATCCAATCCACTAAGGTTACACAGGACCATTTTCAATAGACAAACAACACAACAATACAGTAAACAATGTGCATTTAAATTAAATGTTCTCATCAGTTTTTTTTGGATTTTTTATCATATTTATAAATCAGATTTAGACACTTCCAACAAGAAAAGGCAGAACTCTTTGTTTCCCCAAAACATGTCCTTTATATTCCTTTTCTGTTTGTCCAATCATGTTGGCATTTCTTTTTATTTCGACATATCCTCTGCTCTCTTCTTTCAGCCTCTCCTCTCCATAACTCGTTATCTGTGTTATGCAAGAGAAGGACTTAGTATTGTTTACAAATTAGAATGAGGAATTATTGACACACCCTCATGTTTAATCCTATCGATATGGAGACAATAAGAGGGATTTGGAGAGTGAAGGGAGGCAGGGAGAGGGAGTGGGAGGAGATGGTGAGGCAGAGGAGGGCAGAGTGAAACAAATCTGCTGTCGGAGCGTTATGTCTGAAGATGGCTCTGTTGGGCTTACATTAGAACAAACTTTCAATTTCTCTCTGTCTGGAAAGATTTCACTGATTAACTCTGCCAAGTTTGGGAAACTTTACCTCTTTCCTGTTTTTCTTGTTTAATTCCATGTAGTTTATTTTAACCCCCCCTTCCCCCCCACACACATACACTCCTGTTGTCGTCATGGCTCTTATGCATAAAACATGATAGTTTGCAAATACAACCATGTGTGTCGCTTGAGAAAAGCCTGCCATCCACCATTCTTACCTGCACCTTGTTTACTTCTTTTACAGGCTCATGTTGTATAGAGTACCTCCAGCTGATCTAAATTTAAAATAACCCAAAATAAATCTGGTTTTGTTGACATTCAGAGTTTTGAAATTTTGAGTTTTCTTGGAAGTTTTATCAGTAAGAAGCACTTTGCATTTACAGACATCAGTCATCTGGTTCAAAGGGTTTTAGGTGCACAATACATATATCCCAGGTATTGGTCTTTAATGGTTTAAGTCTCTCCTGCACAGCTGGATAATATATCATACCATCTACTTAATTAAAACCATCTATCAACTTATCAGTACATAAATATATGCATGTGCCTTTATGGACCTTAATGTGATATTAAACAGGGATATTAGTCTCAAAGTTAAACTGAGTGTTCTCATCTGGACCTTTTCTGTTGCACTTTTTAGAAATGTTTTGATCCAAGATCCCAGGGTTCCTGTCATTAAAGCATCTGACAATAAACAGTGTTTTACTACATTACTGCTATAGTATATATGTATAAATAATCATCCGATTGTTGATGGTTAAAGATCTGCTAAATCTGATAAACAGTGCTGAGAGGAACTCTGAGTATAGCATTAGTTCTAAAGGTTTGTGCTGTGCCATGTTTATAAGGAGGATGACTCTTACTGCTGTACACTATTCACTTACATTAACATGTGGTGGCACACTGATAGAAGCAAGGTTCCCATACAATAGAACCACAGCATTCTCTGACCACAAGCAGCCGGCAAATGGTAATTAGCTTGTATTGAACTCTTTCAAGTCAGAGGTCTCCAAGGCGCATTCACACTGAAAGAAAAACCAGCAGAGAATAACCACTATGGAGTGCCTTCACTTGACTGATATTTCACCAGCAATTTGCTTGATGAGCAAAAGGCTAATCCAGTGTCACTGTGATTTATTTACAAAACCACTGGTGCCTGGGTCGAGCAGATCCTCCATAGACTCTTTTCATGACTTACAGTAGTAGCCATTCAAAATGTTCCTATATTCCTTGATGGGCCCTTAGCTGGTCCTTGGCTGGTCCTCTACAATTCATTTTTCAATATCAATATTTGTACTAAAATATTCTTTATGTCATGATTGGTGAACATTACAACCTGCTGTCAGACCCTGTAATTCAGTGAAAGTGTGGAGTCAGAGTAAAAAATATGCACGCCCAGGAGAAGGAGGGGGTCACAGTGGCCCTAATAAAGGAAGGGTTGACAGTTCAAGCCCTGGCTCTCGCTTTCATTGTCTCTGTGTCCTTGGGCAAGACTCTTCACACTGGAAAAAATCGAAATCTAGATCAGTAATTTTTTCTTAAAATAAGTGCATTTGTTCTTGAATTGAGGAGGTAAAAGAAACATTTTGCCAATGAACAAGACAATTTACACTTAAAATAAGAAAACACAATTGCATTGTCTTATTACAAGTGCTTTTTATCTAATTATCTTATTTTAAGAGTAAAATAATATATTCATTTCATTGGCAATCTATCTTATTTACCTACTTAGGCCCCGTCAAAACGAAGTCAAAACGAACACGAAACGCTAATATTTTCCAGAACGTTTGTCGTAAAGACGGAGATGTAAAATAAATGTGATCGTCCACACGAATGCATGAAAACGCTGCAAAATGTATTCCAGGCCTGTAAGTGGCGCTGTGATGCCAAAGCAAAAATAGGCGACGAAATGTTGGGCATGCGCAGTAATATTTATACATGGTTGCCCTGCGGGTCCATTTTCGTGGTTCAGTCAAATTCAGGTGCTGAACTATGTCGTCGATATTGCTCTGTTCTTCCTGGAGATATTCCAGAAGAAGAAGATTCTGTTGTAAGCCCGACAGCAGGGTGAGTAGCATAAGCAGCAACCATTCAACACAGTACGGCGCCATTGTTGTTGTGATACTGTGTCGCGCATGAGTGTTTAGAGGCGACGCTATGATGCGTGCGTGTAAAAAAAAAAGCGGTTAGAGCTTAAAGATGGAAACGTGAAAATGGCGTTTCAAAATCTTCCCACTCTGAAGGCTTCATAAAAAAAAGATAGTTTACAGACCCCCGAAACGCCGGCTTCATATGGATGAGAGGCTGGTTTGGTGAAAAATGTGTGCGTTTAGGCCAGGGTTTGGCTTCGTGTGGACAGGGTCTTAGAATAAGGATAAATACACATAATTTAAGAAATTTTTACTTATTTCTAGATTATTTTTGCAGTGCACCTGCAGTCCCTACTAATGGTGGTCAGAGGGCAGCCAGGGCAGCTGTAGCTACAATGTAGCTTGCCACCATGAGTGTGTGCATGAATGGGTGAATGACTGATTGTAGTGTAAAGCACTTTGAAGTCTCCGACTTGAAAAAGCGCTATATAAATACAGGTCATACTGTATAAAAAAGGTAGAGCCAAGGAGAAAGCTTGATAAAGTGTTGCTTATGTACAGGCCATTGACTGTTAAGAACATGGCTATGGCAATGGAGAAGGGGCTTGAAACTACAAACTACCAGCTACAGCATGATAATAATACTACTAATAATTGAACTTCATTGATCTCACACTGGAGAAATTAAATCCCTACCTCCTTTTTAGGGTGCATCCATCAATGATCTGTTCCTGCTTTCATTGGGACAAGGATGTACAAAGCAGGCATTTGTGCTCACAAATGCTCATAAGTAAGGGAAAATAAAAATCTCATATTTTCTAATCAATTTATTGAACTGTGGAGGTTATTTGAAATCTGCAGGCATGAAAGAAAGGTTTTAACATTCAAAGCTAATACCTTATCCAGTGGCGTGGCTGCCTGTGGCATGTTTATCAGGAACCCATTATCACCACATCTGGAGCCACAGTGCAGGTCATGTACTTCATAGATATAAGTCAGTGAGTGATCGGGTTTTGTTGGGTTGATAAAGTTAGCTAGATATTTGAATGCATATGGGGGCTGAAATATATGGGGCGTAAACGTAGTGCCTCAATTAGCCGAGGTAATGGTCTGAATAATGATTTTCTTTTGCCATCTGGCCCTGTGGCTGCTCACTTTGTTAATGTATCTAAAGCACTGGAAATAAGGGGGACTATCTATCTTCAAATGTCTGTATATATTTTATAGTAGGTAACCTGAAGAAGTTTGCTGGAAGCCATAGCAGGATCAATGTAGCATGGATCTACCATGTTACTGTGCTGTGGGGATATATGGTTTGAAATGTTTGTATGCAAACCATGGACACATTTTTTGCTTTACCTATGACAAATAATTTCACTCAGGAGCAGAAGTGGATTCTAAGTTTTTACAAACATCTGAGTAACTAAAAAAGGAGTGGCTCCTCTGCACCATGCTTTTCACTGGAGTTAAAAATATGATCAAACATCACAACTGTGGAATATGTTTTCTGTAAACTCTACCCAAAGTGATTCATCTCACTTAGCAAAGAACAAACCTGTTTTAAACCATAATATTCATGTTGAAGTGAGACTTCTCTCCTCAACCTTCGTTAGGTTGTTTTTTTCTATATCTTCTGATCCTAAAATGTCAGTTGGAGGTCAGAGGAAAATGCTTAAGAGTTTACTAATCTTGCAAATGGAAGTACCTTATCCTAACCTGTATATGTATTAAGTGAATTCTGTTCCTATATTGTTCCAAGCAAGGACTGAAATTTTATCTTAATTTTGTTTCAATGATTTTATTTAAAAAAGAAAAAAAAAAAAAAGAACTCATTTGTTTTTCATCTATATTTTTCTATTTATCCATTGGGGTCACAGTGGGGCTGTTGTCAGCATTCTATGAGTTAAAGTTGGAGTCCACCCTAACAGGCTGCCAGTCTATCGCAGGGCACACAAACACTGAAGCTCAATGAAACAGTCATAGCTTTGGACTGTGGGAGGAAGCCGGAGTATCCGGAGAGAACCCACGGATGCAAAGGGAGAACATGAAAATCCCAAGCAGGGAGTCGGATCCAGGATGCTCTTGCTGCAAGCAAACGGTGCTACAGGCTGCAGCACTATCTATTATCTATCTACCTTCTATTATGCAATCTATTTCAATTGCCTTTTTCGAATTTCCTCTGTAGTGAGGAGGAAACACATTTCTATGGGTCTGCTGGATGTTAGCAACAAAATTTTTGCTGGTCAAGAGAGAGTGTTTGTATGGGGCTGAAAGTGGCGACAATGTCATTTGTAAAACACAATTAAAAAAAAAGAATGAAATTCATAAAACTGAGTCTGAACGAGAGAAATTTGAAAAATAAAATCTGAGAAAACAAAAAACTGAACTTTTGACCGAGTTATTGGTTGCAAAGAGTATTCAATTCAGAGTTTAAAGTGGGGTTGTTGACCCCTGAATGACCTAATAAATAATCTTTAATATCTCTGTGACAAAATTACCTCTAATGATCATTTTACCTGCACAGCACAGTAAGCCTTCATCCTATTTTCCAAGTTCTACCATGTGGGTGAAGTGTCAGATTCACATTTCATCTTACAGCACTCAACTGAGTGAGCAATACTCAATTATTCTGAAAATAATTAAGATCTACTATATATTTTTTTCATTTATATAAGTTGGAAAAAGTTTTCTTACAACTGAAGAGGTCATCATCATTGTCATCATTCTCTACACCATGGTCATCACCCAGACATGAGGTCAAACCTCCTAAGGGTGTATTTGACCTTTGTAGACAGATGCACATGGAAATCTGTGGGGGAATAGCAAAAAAAACAAAAAAATTGAAATGTATGCATCAAGTTGTTGTATTAAATACCTGTATAACCATTAACCCACCCTGGGAAATAGATATAAACATAAAAACAATTGTCCATGAGGCACCTGACTCTCCTTCTACCTTTAAGGCTGGGATCAAAGAACTATCTCGCTTGAAGATAAAAAGAGTGGTAAGAACTGCAAAGAGGATAATCGGGACATTTTATCCCAGCACTGTGTGTCCCAAACCCATACATCATGGACTGCTCTCCCTGCGGCCTTCTGGGAAGATGGGAAGAAGCTTTGCAGCATCCGCTGCAGGTCCAGCGGATTCTCCGACAGTTTCTTCCCGACCGCCATCAGACTGCTGAAAGTTCAAAAGAAACTCTGAATCATGTCACAGACTCCATCACTCTGATAACACCAAACCAAAACACTACATAAAAGCACCATATATAGTTTTTAAAGCCCTGAACTTCCATATCAATGCGGTTTTTTGCAACATGTTTTTTTCTCCCACACTGTTTATATTTCATCACTGCTGCACTTTAAGGAATGGAAATGTCATGAAAGCCGTACAAAAAGAAATTTTGTTTTGTATACACTCTGTGTATAAAAAATGACAATAAATGTTTTCTAAGTCTAAGTCATCTTTTGAACTGTTCAATTCCCAGTGAGAGCCACGTGAGAAGCTAGTTTACTGTTACCTTCTTTAACAAAGATCGTATTTATAGATCAGTGCATCTATGTTCCTTTTCTATGCTTGCTTCCGTCTCCTTGAACCCTGGTTGGCCTCAGCAGATTCTAATATTGTTGACAATTTCTTCCTGTTAAAAGAGATATTTTTTCTCTCTCTGAAGCCGCTGCATGCATGGTCAGAGTGAGGGATTGCTATAGAGTCAAGGGCACAATACAAATGAACTTCTACTGTCTCTTCATGCTAATCGAGGAGGAGAGAAGCTACAGATTCAACAAATGGATATAATCAGATTGTTTTCCTTAAATAGAAAACTTGAAACCTTTTTTTGTTCTGATTGAATCATCCCGATATATCTCTTAGATGATATGTTGGTGAATTGCAGCCATAGAAATAAACTGGATTGAGTTAAAATGCAAAAGGCAACTTACAGGCTAAAAGTACTTTTAAGAACTTAAATTAGTTAAGCTTTTCCTTAAGGCATTTTGTGCACAAAAACTTTTTGGGTTTATTCAGAAACAGCAAAATTTATTGTTTTAAAAAGCTTCATATCAACATTCATGTTCCATTTATTACGCTGCAATACTGCCATGCCATGAGGCCCAAATTCGTAAGGCAGTATAAAGTGGTTATTAGTCATTCGGATGTACAATAACGGCATTTGCTATCTGCATGAACAGCATCCTTGATTTGTTTGGGTAGATTGTAGTGAGATGGCTTAGGCATCTTAAAGCTAACCACTTCCTGCATCTAGCTCAATATCCTCTTTATCTTTGGGCTTCCAGTTTGGATTGAACAGGCCAAAAAAAAAAAAACATTTAGACAGGATCAAATGGATTTGGTGTACCTGAAGGGTGACTCATTGAGGCTATTAGAGACAAGTGTCTCTCTTCCAATGCTGCATCCAATAGAACTCATCCTTTGATCCCTCCTTGCACTTTCTGAACAAAGCTTCTACAAATGAGTTTTTCAGAAGTGCCTCTCAGTCTTACAGTTTTATTTCATAAAAATCAGGAAGAAGAAAGAAAAGCCTGTTTTATAGTAGGGGAAACATTATGATTGAGCTCTTTTATAAGACATCTGAATAAGTGAGTCTGTGATCTTGTGAGGGGAAATATTCCTTATTGTGATGAATTGGATTTTTTATGAAGTATATTTGCAAAATATGATGAATGTTACACCCCCTTGCTAGAAGATTAAGCATCTATTATCTGTGTCCTGCTTCAGAGCTTATCTTTTTGCCTATTATGACACAAAGAAATAATAGTCTCATCACAGCCTGAACTATGCGATCATTAATGTCATCAGCTTTGGTTGATCAATGTCCCTCTGTCTCTGCTGATGCCTGCAGCACTTTTGATAACTTAATGATGACTAAAATGATTTTGCTGAACCTTTTCTCACTTATTTAATAGATGCATAATAAACAAAGGTCCTTTTACCCCGATGAATTGGTCTTAAATCAAATAATGGTTCATTATAAAAAAAGTTAACCAAGTTTCTGTCTTTAGACGCCAAGATGTAAAGACTTGATGGAGAGTTAAAGGAGAATTCTGGTCATATTCAGAATAAAAACTTCTGAAAGTACTTTAAATATGAAATTATTACATGCTGTTCACTAAGTGTTTTTAATCAAGATTGATTTTAATTTGAATGTGCTTTACCGGAGGCAGCCATGTTTGTCAAAGAACACTACTGCCACCTACTGGTTTGTGACGTCACGGTGCGGTATCGGCTGTTGATCAAGTCCCAGTGCTGTATCTGGTGTTTGTCACAACGCGTTATTATCCAAGTCATCTTGAAAATATTCTTCTTACAAACGTTGGCTACATATTAGGTGTGTTTTTCTGGCCAGAAGTTCAATGGCAAATCCTCCCTCTTCAAGTTGGAGGATCAGGAATGGGAAAGGTGAAATAACATTTTTTTTTTTTTTTTCAATTTCACCCAATGTATTACACCATGACCTGTCCAGGGTTAACCCCGCCTCTCGCCCATTGACTGCTGGAGATAAACACCAGCACCGCTCACGACCCCACTCGGGACAAGCGTGTCAAAGAATGGATGGATGGATGGTATTCCAACTTCCAGCTTCCATGCACGTGGACATTGTCAGTTTCACTATAGCTCTGGTGAATTTCAATGGTGAAGTCCTCTGGAAATCTTCAATAATTGTTGTTGATTGCAGATGTGTCTAGTAGTTCCCATTGATTTAGCTTGTAAAGCGGGGAGAATGGCGCTAGGCTTACCGCACCGTGACGTCACTGCTGGAAGATGGCAGGAGGGAGGGGTTACTATATTTGGGCAAAAATGGCCGCCCCCAGACTCAGTGATTGCGACAAAATTATTTATTTTTTATTTTTACTGATTAATGCTAAATTCATTAAATCACTGCAAACATATTCATTTTAGGTATAAATAATGATCCATTGATCATTCCTTGCTTATTGGACTTTTCCTTTAAATGTGGCTCTGCTCAATCCTCCTGGGCAGTTAGGTCCAGTTAAGGAGGCTCTTATGATACACCAAAAAGGCATCAAGAGCTTCAACTTGGATGCTAGTTCACAGCATTGCGCAAAGTTTGTTCAGGTGCACGTCCTAAAGAGCTACCTTGTTCTTTTCCTTTGCTGGTGATGAATGGCAGAAATGATCAGGAAAAGTTTTGCTTTTTTAATTTGCTTAGTGGGAAAATAAGTAGTTCTAAGATGTTTTCAAGGAAGAAAGTCAACCTTCGTCCTTACTTTCAGTTCATCCGGTTTATGAACCTACTGCTGAGGCCCATGTTGACAGCTCTTTACTTGGTCAAACTTTAAACCAGCTGAGCAGTGGGAAATACCAATATCGGCAAGACAGAAAGTGATTTAAAAAAACTGAATTTGTTTAAAACAAAAGTTATGTTTTTACCGTATTTATCTATTTTGGCCTATATTTGCATTCGTATACTAACCATAAATAGAGAGTTTAAAATGTAGATGTTGAGTTACTTTATTTTGAAAAATTGACACTGTCTGCTCCCTCCTGCCTGCAGAGCTGCTACAGATGTGGGCTGCTCTAAGAGAGAGAGAAGGAGAAAGAAAGGTGCCTAAGGCCGGGTTCAGATGTTCAGTGTTGTTTATTGTCAGGAAGTTTTGAATATAGAAATGATAGTGATCTGATGAACATGTCCTTACAAGGTATTGGTAAATGAAATAAATTATATTAGACCAGCACCATGACTGTTGACAAACTGTGTACATCACAAAATAGTGAAAATATTTTATTAATCAACTTGAATCCCTACATCAGGAAATGTTTGTTTCAGGCATGACATATGTATTGTATCCTGTTGCATTTTAGCTGCATCACATTATATATTATGATTGTAATGAAGCCTTTATAATGTACCAATTTTTGGTCTAATATTAAATAAATATAAAACCAAGAAAACAAAATGAAAAAAAAGGTAGAACTGTAAATTTAGTTATATGTTTATATTACTTTTTTATATATACATATATATAAATAACTAAATTTACTGTTCTACTATTCATTTTTCTATTCTTTTCAGGAAAACCCAAAATAGTTTGGGTGACCCAAACTATGTTGGGTTTTCCTGAAAAGTCACACTTATTCACCACAATACGATGTGAAATTAATAGAAAATAGAGTCAAGACATTGACAAGGTTAGAAATAATTATTTGTATTTGAAATAAGATGTTTTTTTTTACATCAAACTTTGCTTTTGTCAAAGAATCTGTCATGATGGGTTCTGGGAGTAAAGCCCAAAATGCAGAACACACACGGGGAAACTGGGTAAAAGTCCAAAAGAGTTTATTTAAGCACAAACATGGATATGACACGGGAACTGGTTCAGACTGGGGAGCAGGTACACTGGAGATTGTACTGGGACTGGAGACTGTAGGTTAGCAGAGTTCAAGAGAGGCTAAGCTTCTAGCTTCAGGCTTAGCGTGGCAGTCCTAGATTTGAGCTTCCAGCTCACTGCAGAGAACAACAGGGGAAAACACAAAGGATTTTTCAGGTTGGGCTTCCAGCTCACTGCAGGGAACAACTGGGGAAAATCCACATGGGAACCTCTAGGGAAACTCCACACAGAAGTCTTCAGGTTTCAACCACGTAGGAATCTTGGGTTGGCTCACCAGGGCAGATTAGCAGGTTAGCTCTCCTAGAGCTTCAGGCTTGAAACTGGTTTCCTGTGATGCAACTCTCCCAGAGCTGCAGGCCAGAGACAGGTTGCCAGAGAGACAGCTCTTCCAGAGCTTCACGAAGAGACAGGAGGTTAAGCTCATCCAGAGCTTCACGAGGAGACAGGAGGTTAAGCTCATCCAGAGCTTTCACGAGGAGACAGGATTCCAACTAAGATCAACACTGCGGCGTGGAAGCAAGGTCAGGCAGGAGCTTATATAGGAGAGGTCTTCTGATGAGAGGATTAGCAACAGGTGTGCAGGAAGGTTCCAGCTCCAGAAGACCCACGGCGCACTCTGCTGGAGACAGAGGGTAATATCCAGATCCCCACAGTAACTCCAACCCTAAGGAAAAATAGCAAAGAGCAGAAGGGGATCCTCGGCGCCCTCTGGTGGGCAAGCCTGAGGATCCGAACAGAATCCTCATTTTGCAGCAATTACAGCATTGCAGACCTTTGGCATTCTAGCCGTTAATTTGTTGAAGTAATCTGGAGAAATTGCACCCCACTCTTCCAGAAGCAGCTCCCACAACTTAGATTGGTTGGATAGGCACTTCTTGCGTACCATACGGTCAAGCTGCTCCCACAACAGCTCAATTGGGCTCAGATTTGCGCTGGCCACTCCATTACCGATAGAATACCAGCTGCCTGCTTCTGCTCTAAATAGTTCTTGCACAATTTGGAGGTGTGTTTAGGGTCATTGTCCTGTTGTAGGATGAAATTGGCTCCAATCAAGCGCTGTCCACTGGGTATGGCATGGCATTGCAAAATGGAGTGATAGCCTTCCTCATTCAGAATCCCTTTTACCCTGTACAGATCTCCCACCTTACCAGCACCAAAGCATCCCCAGACCATCAAATTACCTCCACCATGCTTAACAGATGGTGTCAGGCATTCTTCCAGCATCTTTTCATTTGTTCTGCGTCTCACAAACGTTCTTCCTTGTGATCCAAACACCTCAAACTTGGATTCATCCGTCCACAACACTTTTTTCCAGTCTTCCTCTGTCCAATGTCTGTGTTCTTTTGCACATCTTAATCTTTTTCTTTTATTGGCCAGTCTCAGATATGGCTTTTTCTTTGCCATTCTGCCCTGAAGCCCAGAATCCTGCAGCCGCCTCTTTACTGTAGATGTTGACACTGGTGTTTTGCGGGTACTATTTAATGAAGATGCCAGTTGGGGACCTGTGAGGCGTCTGTTTCTCAAACTAGAGACTCTAATGTACTTATCTTCTTGCTCAGTTGTGCAACGCGACCTCCCACTTCTTTTTCTACTCTGGTTAGAGCCTGTTTGTGCTGTCCTCTGAAGGGAGTACTACACACCTTTGTAGGAAATCTTCAATTTCTTTGCAATTTCTCGCATGGAATAGCCTTAATTTCTAAGAACAAGAAAAGACTGTCGAGTTTCAGATGAAAGTTCTCTTTTTCAGGCCATTTTGAGCGTTTAATTGATCCCACAAATGGGATGCTCTAGAAACTCAATCTGCTCAAAGGAAGGTCAGTTTTGTAGCTTCTGTAACGAGCTAAACTGTTTTCAGATGTGTGAACATGATTGCAAAAGGGTTTTCTAATCATCAATTAGGCTTCTGTGCCAATGAGCAAACACATTGTACCATTAGAACACTGGAGTGATAGTTGCTGGAAATATACACCTATGTAGATATTGCACCAAAAACCAGACATTTGCAGCTAGAATAGTCATTTACCACATTAGCAATGTATAGAGTGTATTTTTTTTAAAGTTAAGACTCATTTAAAGTTATCTTCATTGAAAAGTACAGTGCTTTTCCTTCAAAAATAAGGACATTTCAATGTGACCACAAACTTTTGAACAGTAGTATATATATATATATATATTAGGGATCGTCCGTCAGAATCGTTCGGTTCGACTGTCTCGGTTCGGTTCGCGTGTGTTTCGTTCGGTTCATGCGCTGCTCCTTTTTCTCATAGAGGAAGCGATTACACTCCAGAGCAGAAGGTGGCGGTACTGCGACCAAAGCCAACCACCAGTAGTAAACAAGAAGAAGAAGAAGCGTAGCAGCTTAGCCGGGTGTAGCAGAAAAAAATCAGTTGTGGAGAATTGTGTCGGACTGGCGAGTGGGAAAGAACAGGAGTTGGAAGACGCGCCAGCGGCACTTTATAGGTCTGCTGTATGGGACCGCTTTGCATTTAGAGTGACCTACGATGACGGCGGAAAGAAAGTTGTGGATAAAAGTGCAACAGCGTGCAAGCATTGTGCAACACGTTTTATGCTAACAGCAACATGTCATGCTAACCCCGAAATCCCTCATACTCCGTCAGCAACCCCCGCTCCGCCCCGCTGCGCTCCAGACCGGCTGCTCAAAGCAAAGCCTACAGCCTCCACTGTGGCTTCGTCTGCTCCCCTCTGAGTTCCTTGGAGATGGTAGAGAGCATGTAACCTGACAACAGCCAGATGCATGTCTCGCTCCGCCGGAGCGAGACATGCATCTGGCTGTTGTCAGGTTACAGAGCATGCACCAGATGATTAAATTCAAAGCAGCAAAACATACGGAAATGATCCAGGGTTTCCGCGGACCATTTAAAATAATTACAATCCATTATTGTTTGGGGGATTTTTTCATTAATTTCATAATTTTTTATGGGATTTCGGTGTAATCAACATGTATCGAATCGAACCGAAAACCGTGACCAGAAACCGTGAATCGAACCGAACCGTGGATTTTGTGAACCGTTCCACCCCTAATATATATATATTTATACTTTTTACTATTTTTCAAAGCTGCACTTTTGAAAAATTTACACTTGTGTAAACAAAATGACAAATGAAATCTCTCTAAGTTTATTGAGGCAGCTGTAATTGCATCGACCCCCACCCCCCTTCCGTGTGGAGTGGTTGAACTTTGTAGATTTCTGACATTGATGTTTTTTTTTATTGTGCCTTTATCTTATAGGGATGCTGCTGCTCTGCCTCACTCTGCCCTGATCATGATGCTCTACTGATGTCCGGTTCTCTGCAGTCAAACAAAAACACATTTATTATCCACAAAGTTCACCTAAATAATACAAATAATTACCAAATATACATTAAAATTGTTCAGCGTAATCTATGCTGATGCATTTCAGTCAGTATCAGTAAAAAGTAATAGCTTGGATCAAACCAATGACCCTTTATTTCTTGAAGAGTTCTGCTTTGATTCTGCTCTGATCTACATCCCCACAGTTCAATGCTGTCAGTATCTTACCTGGGTGCTCCTGGGCTCTCTCACTTTGCGCTTGATCACTCTGCATGACTGAAGCTGCTTCATCTTTAGCTTTTTCTGATTACAACAGAACAGCACCAATAAGCGTGGCAAACATCATCACTCTAGTACAGAACAGAGAAACAAGGATGTATCACTTAAAGTCACAATTCATACTGTGACACACAAAGCAGACAACTGTACCACCGTCTGATATTGAATACACTTTAGTATCCGTTTTTGCATTGTGACTAACACCAGAACTAACACCAAACATTCATTTGCATGTAGGTCCTTTCCTATCCTTTGCTGTCCTTAATGCCCATATAAGCAGATAAGCTCCTGTTCCCTACTGAGAGCAAAAACTTCACCAGAGGTTTTGTAATTTTGCTTGAAAGAATGTACAAATATTACCTCTGTAACTGCTGGCTTGCTTTTACAGATGGGAAACATAATAATACAATGAATAATATGGCTCTTTTAAATTCCATAATAATCATGTTGAGTTAATAGTTCGTATTATTTTTGTGTTCTAATTCTGACATGCCTAAAATCAGATCTTTATTAGCTATTTGATTAAAAAAAGTGGTAGAAAGACATAACCTCCTAAAATCGTTGTTGCCTAAAAACAGCTCAAGTTCAATTTGATCTTGGCACCTGTAATTACTATAAACGCTTTCTAATGATATATCTCTATTTTTCAACACATTTGTCTTAGATTTCAGATATGAACAACTGAATTGGATTCTGCAACGTTAATCTTTACCATCGTTTTCTGTAAATAAGCACAACTAGGGTATTATAAATTATATATTTGATTCTGTGAGGACACTCCTGTCTTTCAGGGGGCTGTTTGGACATTTAGAGTTTTTCCTCTGCTTAACATATATTTTTAAGACATCAAGAATGAAACATTTGCAAGAAGCATTTGTATTTATTTATTTATTTTGTAATAACCCTTTAACTGCCAACTTCCAACCTGCCTTTTTCCGGGTAAATGGTAAAACATTTGGTTAAGCAGGCAGTTAAAGAGTTAATAAACAGAGATGGCAAAAGTACTCACTTTCCGTACTTGAGTAAAAGTACAGATACTTGTGTTAAAAAATACTCTGGTAAAAGTGGAAGTACTGATTAAACTTCTTTACTCAAGTAAAAGTAACAAAGTACAGGCTTGTAAATTTACTTAAAGTATAAAAGTAAAAGTAGAAACAACTTTTTTCATGCCGTTGCCTACATTTTAAATGGATGTCTGCCAATAGGACTAGATCACCGTTGTGTTCATTTTCAATCATCTCGTCGTCCATACTACTATGCTAACGCCACCGCCACCAAGCTGCAATGATTTGCCGCGAATGAATACCGCTGAATCTGTCGAATCATCTTGTAGTGGTGCGTCAAATGCAACGTAGATTCCCATCCAATTAGATGGAATTGGTATTGATGACGTGAAAAATAATAACGGTAACTCCATTGAAATGATTCAAAACTAAAGTAACGAGCCAATTTTTTAAAATGTAAGGAGTAGAAAGTACAGACATTTGTGTAAAAATGTAAGGAGTAGAAGTAAAAAGTCGCCATAAAAATAAGTAGTAAAGTAAAGTAAAAATATCAGAAAAATCTACTTGAGTACAGTAACGAAGTATTTGTACTTCGTTACTTCCCATCTCTGTTAATAATGGTATACAACCTGAGAGAGACAGCAGGACAGACGAGGTGTATATGATGAGAGGAAGATGAATATGCACAGGCATCAAGGATTAAATTATATGCTAGAGAAAGAAGAATGATATATTTAATGTGTTTTTGTGATAAAGTTTGCATGAACCTTTCATAATATTGTGCACAAAACAAAAATAATAAAAATGATTATTTTTCTTTTCTTTAGGGGTGTCTATAAAAGTAAAGGAGGTGAGAAGAGAGCCTCTTCCTGGCCATGTGAGCATAGTGACGTAGTATTCATGTGTTCATGAAGACATCATTTGTTTTCCCTCATTTCCTGATCCCCTAAACCTTCATTTGTCTTTAGACTGGACCTCAGAGAGCTGAGGTCCAGGGTGCATGCATGCCACTCAGCATCAATGGTCCCCGTCTGAACGGGTTCCCGTACAGCAAGGTGTCAGAGCTTTCCTTTAGAAAACCAAGAACAATGAAATTATTTCATTAGGACGGCAAACTGTGCTATTAGAGTAGAGTTGTAGTTTAAGCTGTGAATATTGAAAATACAAGTTTTGACAAAAAAAAAAAAAAAAACACTTTGTCACTGGAGTAGATCATTCAATCAGATTTGTTAATAAATAAATAAAAAGAAACACCGATGGCATCCATTCATTGACTTTTCAGGTTTCAATCCTACTGAATTTCCTTCTTTCATCTGAGGAACATTGCAAAAATTAGAAATATCCTGTCCAGGGGTGATGCTGAGAAACTAGTCCATGCATTTGTTACTTCAAGGCTGGGCTATTGTAATTCTTTACTATCAGGAAGTCCACAAACTGTAGTTAAAAGCCTTCAGCTGATCCAAAATGCTGCAGCCAGAGTTCTGATGAAAATTAAAAAGAGAGATCATATCTCTCCTATCCTGGCTTCTCTTCATTGGCTTCCTGTTAAATCAAGAATAGAATTTAAAATCCTCCTTCTCACATATAAAGCCTTAAATGGCCAAGCTCCATCTTATATCAGAGATCTGATTGTTCCTTATGTTCCTAACAGAGCACTTCGCTCTCAATCTGCAGGTTTACTAGTGGTTCCTAGAATTTCTAAAAGTAGAATGGGAGGCAGATCTTTTAGTTATCTCCTCTCCTGTGGAACCAACTACCAGTTTTAGTCCATGAGGCAGACACCCTGTCTACTTTTAAGGCTAGGCTTAAAACTTTCATTTTTGATAAAGCTTATAGTTAGGGTGGCTCAGGTTATCCTGAGCTATCTCTATAGTTATGCTGCTATAGGCTTAGACTTTTGGAGGACATAGGGACCCCCATTTCATCATTCTGCTTCATTCTCTCTCTGTTCTCCTATTCTGCAGAATCTGTTAGTTCAATCTCTAACCTTCTGCTCTCTCTGCTTTTCCTCAGAGTAGCTTTGCCTCGTCTGTTCCTGTTTGGCTGTGACGTCATCCTGGAAAAAAACATCAGCTGTGCTGCTTCTATCAACACCCTTGTTAATAGATGTTGGAGATCGGCCTGTTTTCCAGTGTGGTCCTGTTTCTCTGACCGTGACTGAGTGGATGTGCTCTCTTCGTCCTCTGGCATGGGAGCTGCCTTGGAGCTCGTCTGCCTGGCTGTGTGTTTCCTGGACGGGGCCGCCTTTTACAGCTGCTTTTTGTATCTCTGCTTCTGTCTCCTTGAACCCCAGTCGGCCTCAGCAGATGGCCGCTCACACTGAGCCTGGTTCTGCTGGAGGTTTCTTCCTGTTAAAAGGGAGTTTTTCCTCTCCACTGTCGCTACAAGCATGCTTAGTGTGGGGGATTGTATTTGAGTCAATGCAATCAACTGGTTTTCCTTAGATAGAAAACTTTGTATCAATTTGACTGTATGATCTGGTTGAACTGTAAAGTGCCTTGAGATGACATGTGTTGTGAATTTGGCGCTATATAAATAAACTGAATTGAATTGAATTGAAGGAGCAGGTAGAGACACTAGATTTTTGCTTGTATTGCATCATTGACCCTAAAGCAAACCCCCCCTCTAAGCGTGCATGCGGCAACTGTAGAGAGGGAAACTCCCTTTGAACAGAAAGGAACCGCCAGAAGGATGTTTAGTGTGAGTTGCCATCTGCTGAGGCAGACTGGGGTTCGAGGAGACAGAAATTGAAAAAGGAATAAGAAGCTTAGAAAGTAAATGCTGCCATGTATCTACATTGTCAATCAGTTATTCATAATTAATTCTTGTTTTTATCAAATTTCTCCACAATGTTGATCCGGTTTAACTAGACACTGAAGATAACATTTGGTAGTTCAAGAGGTTGAACTAACAAATATCGCAAAATGGAAGAATAGCGACAGAATGAAGAGGAGGAAAAGGGGTCCCTATGTCCTCCAGCAGTCCAAGCCTATAGCAGCATAACTATAGAGATAGCTCAGGACAAACTGAACCACTCTAACCATAAGCTTTATCAAAATGAAAAGTTTTAAGCCTAGCTTTAAAGGTGTACATAAAGTACAAAAGTAAAAAAAACAACAGTCTATTATAAAAAACCTTTGTCTTATGAAAAGCTGTAACAATCAAAGTCTTCATGTCACAAAGCTGGTAGGACTGCTGACCCAGGCTGCTGCGTCTCTCAGGACTTCAGGATGCTAGTCATAATTCATATGCCACCCTCTGAATACAGCGTTGGTGTTGGGATTGTAATTCAAAGGGATGAGTGACAATACTGCCATAAGCATACTAATATTTCTGAGCACACACCACCAAAAACGTTTTTTATCATCATACTGTTATTTTAGATAGCAGGGAACAAATAAGCTCTCACTGAATATTTAATTTATATATTTACTCTCTGTCTGTATGCGTGTGTCAATCTGCCACAGTGGTGTGTGTAAAATGCCAGTCACAGCTTTTGATGGATGAACACATGACGGTTTTGGTACATGTATTGGCTTTGTCTGTCAGGCTCTAACATGACAATGATGATTGACAACATGGTTTAATTACTTGGACAGCTCACAAGCCTTAAGCACATGATAGAATTAGGATGAAGATGTTTAAATAGGAATGCCACTAATGCAACCCATTTGGTGAGTGTACAGCTTAATCAAGCTTGCTGTATAGCACCATTAAATACAACACAGAGAGACAGAAATACAGACACAGGAATGCTGAAATATCCAGAGTAAAAAGTCAACCAGTGTAGTTCTTCATCTAAAGTAACCTTTCAAAAAAGGGTATTACAAAACAAATAAACGTCAGTTTAATTTCTGTTTTTAACCCTTTTTTACCAAGTGTATTATATTTCCTGCATACTGTAAGCTTTTTTGGCCTCTTTTTTTCCCTCACTGTGATCAAGACCCCAAAAACCTTTTGTATGCATTTGGAGATATGTATTCTGCCCACTGCTGGATTACTATTACACTGCAGGCAGTAAAGTGGTCTTTTTTCCCCCATTTTTCCTCTCAATATTTCTGCTGTCATTAGATTGTTAACATTTAAAGTAGGAAAGCTTTTGCTAATTTCAGTTGAATCAAAAGTACACACATTTGTTACTTAAGTAGAAGTATAGATACTGCAGTTTAAAAACACTCTGGTCGACTTGACCTCTTTACTCAAGTAAAAGTGAAAAAGTAAGTGCTCCAAAAACTACTGAAGATATAAAAGTATAATTAAAATAAATGTTTCGACTATTTCAAGAAATTCTTTGAGATAGGGCCAAGGATGAGGGAGGTCTTGTTGGTCTCCGTCTCCCGATACGCTCTCGCCTGTGTCCGACCTTTCAGACATTTCAACATCTTTTTCTGAATCCTACATTGTAGCATGGCATAGACAATTCACGTTTGCAGTTTGAAGAACACCGGCTTGCTTCTGATGTTTTCCTTTAGCTAACCAATGAGTGTTTGCGTTATATGACTCATCCAATTACACTAGTTTTCACTATATGTGGATGAAGCCAATGAACTGCATTGGATGGAGCACATGACGGGAAATAAATATTTATAAACATGAATTAGGGGTAACCAATTGAAAATCTGTGGGGTATGAATTAAGAAGATCATCAACCAGTAAAGGTCCGGAGACATTTTTAATGATCTGTTACTCTAAAAAGAATTTAACACTGAAATAAAATTAGGTGTTTATGCATTCATGTTATACATTGAATTTTTAAATAAAAAAATTATTTTGTAACTTTAAGAAACAAAGGTCTATCACCTTCAAAGTTTCAGGAGTGAGTTCTCATCATAACAGATGCGTATAAGTCAAAAATGAAAAAGCTGGGACCTTTTTTGTCTGATTTAGACAGGGGGAACATATTACAGCAGGTTTTACTTCGTCCCATATTGCCACTTCTGGCAATATGGGACAAAATAAAACGCCTGATGTTAGAATACAGACTGTTTATTAAGGATAGTACAACAACAAGTTAATATAAAACACAAATATAGATTTAAGTACTAAATTTCACACAGGAAAAAGTAATTTTCCTTCTACAAACCTTTTTTTTTTTATGGGGCTCTGATTTCAAAGCGATTCAGTCTGATGAATGATATTGTTCTATTGATGTTGTATAATTTAATTATGTTGCAAGTGTATAAAACTAATTGTGTTCCATTACTGATGCAAGCAAAGAACCCTTTTTGTATCTAAGAATTTAAAAAACAGATTTTGTCAATTGTTTAAAAGAACAAAATGCAATATAGACACAGCATTTTGAAAAATGTTTTCATTTCACATTTGTGTAAATGACAGCCCACTGCTCCCCGAGGGGATGAGTTAAATGCAGAGAGTTAATTTTGTTGCTTTATTCTTGTGACAGTGTAATGACAAATTTGAATTAAAATAAAAATTTTAATCTAAATTAAAATTAAATTCTATTCTAGAAATATATAATATTACTGATTACATTTGTTATATTACATAACTATTTTTTGCTTTACTTTTTTTTACTTTTTTTACTGTAAAAGTGAAAACATAAAGGATAGGAAACACAAGAACTAAAATTTCCTAATTTCCTTAGGAATTTATTTATGGCGAAACTCAATTGGTTGTTTCAGACAGAGCTTCATGAAAATGAAGGTATTCAATATTTATGTAAATCTAAGGGATCATATCAGATGCAAGATGTATATTTATACTGTATATCAATTATTTTGTGAAATGTAAGTCTGTAATATAAACCCTCAGTCTAAATGGGTAAACATAAAAAATATTTATCCACTGCATCTACATCTACTGCACATAAAGCTGCATGTGTGATCTACAACAATAGGCATCAGAAAAAAGTAATGGATAAGGAAATGGAGAGAATTATACTTCAGGAGGCTTTTGGAGACAGGTAATAGACCGAGTTATTAATGTTACCATCACATTAGCCATTAACAACATCCCCTTTAGACGTCACAGGGAAAGCATTGGTGAAGCTAATAATGGAAACTTCCTTTCCATCATCAAACAAAATATGTCCCACTGCTGCAGGAGGTGATCAGCTGTCCCACTCGCTCGAACAAGTACTTAATCCCTCTGATACAAAACGAGCAGATCAAACTCCTCACCAAACGTGTCCAGAAAGACATTGTAGATTAATTACGCTCATCTCCGTTCTTCTTGGTGATCATGGACACAAAACAAGATATGGCTAAAGTGGACCAGATGAGCCAAGTTTTCAGATATGTCGTCATTGAGCAAGATCACTGCGGGGTTGCCACTGATGTTGCAGTGAAATATTCTTTTGTTGGCTTTCGTGAAGTTACCGACTCATCCGTCAGTGCACTAACCAAGGAGATAATTACATCTGTGAAGGAGAGCGGCCTGGACCTCTCCAAGTCCTGAGGACAAGGGTACAATATTGCAGCTAATGAATGGCATATACAGTGGTGTTCAGGCAAGAATAGCTGAGAAAGAGTCAACTGCCTTGTATGTGCATTGCAGCACACACACCTTCAATCTTATACTTAATGATGCGGTGAGGATATAGGAGGTGAGACAATTTTTTTACATTGTGGAGTGTATGTGTTTTTGGGACACAGTATAGCGAGAGAGAGATGGGCAATGCTCACAAATGCAGATCAAAGTGAGGCAACAGAAAAGGGCTCCAACATCGCACTCAAGAAATTATGTCCGACCAGATGGGAATCCCGCTACGATAAAGTCAGTGCTCTACGACACAGATACAGTGACATGATGAAGGCATTGTCAAAAATCGGGCCAACAAGCCAAAAGAAAGAAGAGTGGGATGAAGCAGCATCACTGAAACACGGCATGGAAAAGTTCTCCTTTGGATGTCTGGTTGTCCTCCAAATGAAAATCCTTGAGCGAACAAATGTGGTGTCTAAACTTCGGCACTGTCACGAAATTGACCTGTCCACAGCAGTCCCGCTATTGCACTGTGCCATTGCAGACCTGTCTGCTTACTGCAAGAACTGAGAAGAGTTCAAAAAAGGCAGCCAAGGCCCTCTCGGAGAAATGGGGGGTTAGCAAGGCTTTTAAGAACACTTGGGCAAGAAAGGTGAATGTGCATTTTGACGAACTGAGTATGGACAAACGCCTAGCAGATGCAGACTCTTCCTTTAAAGTGCACGTCTTCAATGCCTGTCTCGGCATCGTCATCTCTCAGGTGAACCAGGGATTCACTGGTCTACGATCAACAATGGAGCGCTTTAAAGCCATACAGCCCATGACATTGTGCACCGCCACAGACGACGAACTATTTCTGCAAGGAAGAAAACTGGTCGACCTCGACAGAGATGACATAACTGCAGATTTCCCCATTCAGTTGCTGTCAGTCTGTGCTTGTTTGAAACATCACATCTAACAAGTGAAGACAGTAGAAGAATTAACAAAGATGCTTCTGATTTTGAACAGCTGCATCACAGCAAGTTTCAGAGAGGTTGGCACAATTCTCACGCTCTTTTTTTTCAATACCAGTGACAGTGGCCTCTGAAGAGCACTCCTTTTCAAAACTAAAGCTAATTAAAAGCTACCTGAGGAGCTCAATGGGACAGTCCTCTCCCTGGACTCGCTATCCTGTCGATTGAGAATGCCCATGCCCAGCAGCTGGATGTACAGGACCTGATCGACCAGTTTGCCCAGAAGAAGGCCCGAAAGCTGAATCTGTGAAGTGAGTAAAAACTTCATATTGTCTTAAAATAGTTATTGATTAAAGATAAGAACTATTTGTTGGGTTGTGCTTATTCTGACCTGAGAGTATGTGTTTATTATGGTGCCCAAGGGGTGTCAAACTCAAATTCACAGTTGGCCAAAATCTCAATCTGAACCACAGTCGTGGGCAGAACACAATCTTAACTAAGTGAAAAATGGGCTAAATGAGACAAATTTCTGTACTGTGCTCATCTTCATGATGAAGGAAGAGTTGGGTGGTGCTTGAAAATTGATTGGTTACATAATATTGCATTTGTATGTTTCACAGGCATTTCAGACATAGGCTTAACCTGCAACTAGTGACAATGCATTTGAATGACTAGTACTGTGCTTAGCAATGACTGCATGTTTCAAAGATTAACAATTTGTCACTTAAGAGAATTTTGGCAACACGCCACAGTAGTAGGAGGACTAGTTTTAGTGGGTTCCTGGAACGGTCTGTCGCGCGTCTGTGTTCTCACTTTGTCAGTACTGTGTAAAGTGATAACGTTTAAAATATACGCTTTAAGGTTTGGCTCATCGGATTTTTTCTGGGTTTTATGATTTCTGCCTACGTGTAGATTTCACCTACGTGTTTCCATGGAAGCGTAGCGGTATACCAAATGTGTTTTCATGGACATGCAGGGTGCGCCATCAAAATGTTTTCATGGATGTGGTGGTGCACTGTCACCAATGGTTCCATTCAAGGTGCGTAGTCACTATTTTTTCCGTGTGTGATGTGTGAACATATACTACTGAGAATTGCATAATTGTATCTTCTTGGCTGATTTATGGCACTGTCGCCATATCCCAAACCTTTATCACGTGTTGTACTTTATATGGGGCCCACTCAGATAATGTTGCTTATCGGTTCGTTCGGTCACACCATTGGTCGCCCACACCTGCAATTAACATACTTAAAGTATAAAAGCCTTTGTTCAACTCAAGGACAGCAACTCTAGATGGTTTTAAGACAAATATTTCAGAACTAAAGGAGGTGATATGAAAATGGAAATAAATTGCAAAGAAACAATAAAGTAACACCTTTGGAAGCATTTATAGTTTTTTCTGCAAAAAAGTTGATTTTGAGTTTAGTTATGCTTAACAAAAACAGGGAAAGAGTAGTGAAAATCATAGCAGCCAAGTTGGGAATAGTCAGGTAGGGGATGGTAAAGAGCAGACCACGATGGTGAAGGAATCCAAGAGGGGGAGAGTAATGAACAGAGTGAAACACAAGGAAGAAATGTAATAAAATGAGACAACATGAAATGCATATAAACACAGGATGAACTAATGATATAAATCACAACTGAATCTACTACAATGGTAGAAAAGAGAGAACAATAACAACAGGGAGGAAACAGACATAAAAGAAACCTGAAACTCCCACACCAAAGGATCATGACATCAGGTGGGTGTACAGCATGGGTTTCCAGCCTGCAGCTTTAGAGCCACATGTGCTTCTGCTTCCCTCCTGTCTCTATATCTAGGTATAATTTTCCAAAAACAAGAAAAGAAAAAACAATAAATCATTTTTTGTGACATTTCATGTAATTTGGCTCAAAATCGTTTTGTTTTTTCTTATGAGGTTAGATTCCTGCATTGTTCCATTTATATGAATGAGGACTCAACTGCCATGTTCTGCCCAAGAAAGCTATCTTTTATTCACCAACAATGAAACTAATTCTATGTTAGATTGATCTAAAAAAAATGGATAGCAAATAATACTAAATAAGCTCTACTTATATCTGCTTTAGATACCACAATTTCTCTTTTAAATCTCTAAGCCTAAAGTGCTTTTTTTTTATCTATCCACCTGGTTTGCAGTTACCACAGTTACCACATACCTGGTTTGAGGATTCCCAATCCCTGCTCACTTTTCCTGACAGTATTCCAGGTATAAACTGAACTCACCAATACACTCAATGTCATGCCAGGAAGGCTAATGCGCTTGGGGACTCCAAAATTTTTTAAACCATGTAATTAATTCAGCTATATCTATTGACTTAGCCATAAAAAAATTCCTAAGGAAATAAAAAAACGTTAGTTCTTGTGGTTCTCACTCTTTTTGTTAAATAAAATTCACAACAGGTCTGAAACAAGCCTCCACAAATGCAAACCCACTCATATGTAATTATAAATAGCCCTTTCTAAGGCAAGGCAGACCTAAAGATGAAGACATTTAGTTCATAGGTGATAATAAATAACATTCAATATATATAATATATACCATTTATTTCATAAGTCCCTGAAATTATTACACCCTGTAGACTTAAACATTAGTATTTGTTACAGTCTCTTACCTCTCCATATAAAAAAAATGGTAAAACAAGTCCACTGTAAGTAAATGAACAGCCAAACATGTGTAGACCTCTTCAAACATGCTGCCATCCAACCATGTGATGACTGTTTGCTCTAAGCTACACTCCATCAGGTCATTACCATATAGCATTGTTGAGTGTGAAAGGGTGCATGTCAGCATTTCTGTATTTGTGTTTATTAAAACAGATTCCAGCCTATGTTTGCATGTCATTTTTCAATTTTGCAGTGAGCTTTCACGGTCTTACGTGAGTGACTTTGCACATCGCTGTGTTTGTGGAACTCATTGTTTGTGTGTGGGTGTGTGTGTCTGTGTGGTTGAGAGCCAGCGGTCCGCGGAGTCTCATTAATAGCTTCATTAAGGCCAGGGAGATCTCATTTGGACTGAGTGAATTATTCAACCTGTGAGTCAGAAAGACACCTACAGACACCAGAAAACGCTAGAGTCTGAGAAGGTGGGGAACAGGAAGCTGAAGCAGAAGCTTAAAATAATTTTTTTCCCCAACTGTACAAAACTTACAGTTAAAGTCATAGGAAAATCATATTTAAATGTCAAATCATTCTAGCTTAAACATGTATATAAATGTACTCTTTATCAGTTGATATTGTCTCAAAAGTTAGAAAATTTCTGTTTAAAAACAAATCCTGTCTTAAAATCTGTGGGGGTTTTTTTTCGTTATCTTATGCAGGCCAGTTAGTTAAACGTCAGCCTGAACACCTAAATTCGGCCTATTTATATATCAACCATCATCTGCCATATTTTTTCGGTCATAGCATCTTGATTCATGTGTCGCAGCTAATATACTCAACGGTTGAAATAAGACATCAGAATCATTTCCTTTCCCATTGAGTTCCGTCCCAGTGTTCACGGGGATGGACGTCTGTGTCTTCAGCAGGCGTAGAGCTAACAGAACTGGCAGCGTTGCGAGGCAAGGGCTCAAACATGTACGGCTGTAAGCCTTCTACACCAAACCAAGCTTCTGCCGCCCTGGCGTCCTCTTCCACAACATCTTCATCCCCACTTTCCTCCTCTTAATAAAAAGTGTATGATGGAGACTCATCCAGGACCTCCGACACAAAACTCCTCCTTTTGCATGTTTCCTCTGTCCATAGCGTTCCTTGACAGTGTCGTTTCTAAGTTACCAATTTAGTGCTACTTGGTCCCAATGGAATTTCCCATTGGGAACCTACTAGCACTAAGTTGCTAACTGGTTAGCAATGATGCTTCCGACAAACCGGCCACAATCCAACTTGCTTGAGAACCTTCCGCCACAACAATCCTGCTGCCTTGATAATCGACCAATCACATTCACCTTTTTCACTCGTGCAAAGTAATGCACCACTTGGGAGTGGATCATGCAGCAGTGATTAAAAAAAAACATACAATATATGTAATTTTCTACTCATTGTATTGCTATTGCACTGTGTACAAACATCGATGACACACAGAGTAACTCTTATCACCAAAGCTTTGTCACAGGAAGGTGTCCTACAAAGTAAATCAGCACTTCTATCTGTTCAGATTTCCTTTTATGAAGAAAAAAACGACATTTAGCACAGCTTTGGCACATACAACTTTTATGGAACAAATTCTTCAAATGATTCAGTTGAGATTTGCTGCAGTTATATGCAAGTGGGTCTATACAGTCTGAGGCTTTATCCTATAGCCTATTTGAAAAAGAGTTTTATTGATATTTTAGAATTTCTTTTCTTTAATCAAACATGGTAACAATAGTGCTTCTGTCAAGGTTTGGTTGAAGTTTTGAGGACCCAAAAGCAGAGGCAGGGAAGCAGAGGTGAGTTTTTGTAGTTTTAGTGGAGTGTTCACAGGTAACAGAGGCAGGAACCCAAAAATCCAACTTAAAAATGCAAGACAAACCAGAACCATGGAGACGTCGGGGAAGACATGAACTAGAAGCCAGGGAAAGACGAGGAACCAGCACTGAGTAACTGCACAGGGAGAGTATGTGTGGGAGACTGAACAAAGACAGGAGCTGATCGGGAGCAGGTGTGAACATAGGCTTCTAGAAAGGAGCTAGGGAAAACAGGACCAACACAAGAGGGCAACAAAACAAAACCTAAGACCAGAAATACATCCAGAAAACACAACTAAGTAGGAGTTAAATCAATAAAACTAGAAAACAAAGAAATACATGGATCAAGGTGAAACTGAAAACTCAAAGAAAGCTTAACAGAACCAAGACTGTGACAGCTTCCACCTGAAAAAAATATTTTTTTCTAGCCTTTCTGTCCTATAAATACTAACATTTACATTTCCACTAAACATATGGAGCTCTACTTGATCTATACCAGATATGTAATTTCAGATTAAATTGTTCCCCAAACTCTCTTAGTTTAAGGGGTTAAAACATTAGATTACAAACATTTTTCATCTCAAACCCCAACATATTTCAGTTAAAAAGCCTTGATTAAAAAAGTAAAACTCAACCAAACTAATTAGCTAAAAATTTTTACATAAAAGTAAAAAAACAACAATTAAAATGGTTTAAAAAACCATAAACAATCAAATGATGGCAACTAGAGCCTTAACACATAATCTGACAAAAATATATAAATATCAGTTTAAATGTTACTCCAGTACCTACTTTTCTACTTGAGTTATTGATTTTTTCCTGATCTTTGAACCACCGCTGCACAGTTGTGTTAAATAGCCTGAAAAGCTAACATCCAACTTCATTGGTTTAATCCCAGCACAGCGGCTCTAATTTCCACCCTGTAGCTCTGCTCTCAGCCATAATCGTATTGCCAGGCCACATCTCTGCAGACCTTTCTCCAGGGTACCACAATGTTTACCCAACATTCCAGATTGGTGAAAACACTCTGTTGTTAGCCGTGGACACAATCAGGTCTCCTTAGCTCACAACTTCCCGCTGTGCACAATTATTCCTCGCTAAGCCTTTTGCTGGCCACCAGCAGCTTCTGTCTGCTTTTGACTTCCTCTGACTGCATGGAGGGGGGCTAAATCTTTGTAGCCCTTACATGAAAACAAGCTGATTGGGTGTCTGAAGAGACCATTTTAGACCAAGCATGCCCTAGTGATGCACTTTTCACATCTTCTGACTAATTTGCATGGAACCAAAGATTAATTTTCTCAATGAAAGACAAAAGACAGTATTTTCAAATGACTGGGTTTACCTACACAGAGATATGAACTAGAGGTACGGTCTGCAACAAATATTAATAAGTCTCCCTTGAAGACATTTATACTTTTCAATCCTGTAATTGCTTGTGTCTTCTTCAGGAGAGGAGTTCTTCAATAACCTACTTCGTCTGAACCCACTCTCTAAAAGGTCTTTGAAATGTATATTTATACCCTTATGAAATGTAATTGCCTTCTCTGTGCCAGGGAGCTGGAACCAAAATGGAAAAAGATAATGATAAACTGAAATAAAGATGACTGTGGAGACATTAATATAACCGAGTAGGGAATTAAATTAATTTCCATACTTCCTGTTTCTGTTCTCTCGGCTTTGAGCCCATTTCTGTTCCTAGGGAGGGGTTTAAAGTCAGGTTCAGGTTCCTTTATTGATTCCCTAAAGATAGATTTGTTTTACAATGAAATAAGAAAGATAAAAACACATACAAATTTGAAATAGACATTTCACTGTGAAAATATAAATCTTAAGACTCTCATTAATATCGGTATGTTTCTCTATTCATGTTCTCTGTCATTATCAGCATTGTTGTCGTCTTCCATTGGTGGTTTCTGCTGTTATTGCATGCTTACTATTTTTGTATTACTATACAAATACTATTTTTGTGTTTTGGTATTATTGTTTTCTTACCATAGTTGGTATCTGAAAAAAAAATCTGCAAAGGTTTTGTTCTCGAACATTTATCATAATTGGTTTGACTGTCATCTTACCATTGCTGCTATTCATTTGTGTTACTACTAGAAGTCCCAGAGATACGACAATTTTCGTTAGTCTCTAGTCCCCCCAACAGTACTTCACAACTCATGAATCCTTTTTCAGATGTAAATGCCCTGTTAGCGCTGTGGTTGGAGAACCATTCCACCCCCTTCAGTTTCGGTTTTAGCTCAACTCTCTCTCTTTGAGAGTGTTTTACCTGAGAGCAGGGGGAAAAACTCATATTTGTAATGAAATATAACTCGGTCTACATCACCAGTGTCGCCAACCGCGGCAAATTTTAAATACCCTGAATGATACTTTAAGATATCTGAAATTATATAATGACCAGTGAAAATTACAATTCAAGATTTGAATCAATCACATTTCGGAGTGTCAAAATGCATTTTGAGATATCTCAAATGGTATTGCCTGATTTATCATTTAACATCTTAACATCCACCTCATTTTGGGTAATCCTCGCCTATTTTGCATACCCAAATGGAAAAGCAAATAACTTATGAACTGTAGGCCTAGATCACATGTGCAATACTTTATTGAAAGCTAATAAAGCTCTAGTTTCCCAATATAAAATTGGTTGACTAGAACACACACTAACCTGCATCAGTTCAAACATGACTCAAATGATAGGTCTTTTTTGGATAGCAGTAATAAAGACATTATTGAGAAAAAGCAGGTTTTGTTGTATTATATTTGTTCTACATCATGTCAACCACAAATGCAGAAGATTTCAGACCTCTAGCTATAATAGTTCCAGAGCTGTGGGGTATGGGACTTTTGGTGTCAGCTTGGAGCTGCGCGCAATGGTTTCACCTGCTGGTAAAAATTTTACCGGTGGAATTTTATGCATTCTGAATTATTACCCCCACTTAAGGTCCACCGGTGACCCGGTGGGTTTTAAAAGGTTAAAGTTTCACACATCTGGAATTATAATCAATATATGTCAAAGTTAACTTTGACTAGTCAAAACTATATTTTTTGTTATGTGAACTACGAAATATGTAATGGCGCTGGCCTTTCTTGAAAAAGAAAGCCCAGTATACAAAGCATTGCAGTTTTACAGGCAAGTTGAAATTAGGAACCGTCACCAAACTTCTCAACAATCTCGAGATTTAAAAATAAATTCCATGTCTTATGGCCAACTGAAACAAACCCAATGGTAAATCCTGCTACTAGATCATATAAATGAGACACATGTCTCCTCCGCTGAGGGCTAATCCTAATCCCAACATTGGTGGATGAGAGACCGAAACCAGAGGTTAGTGGATTTAACTCAATGTCATAAATTCATACTGGAACCAACTTCTGGTATCAATAGTAACAGGAGCAAACTGTTGATGCAGTAAGATATTCAGACAGATTTTCCTGAGGTTTAAAAGATTTTAACCTTTCTCAAAGCTCCTACAATTTGGGAGCGATGCTGATCATATCAAACCAGTGCATCTTTACTTCTTAGATATGTATTTGCTTCAACACTGGAGTCCAACAATCAGGTCATCAGCACTACTGGAGAACTGAACCGCAGAATGAGGAGCCATGGCCCTGGGTTTCAACTGGTTTTTCGGCCAGCGGGAAAGGGGTATGAGTGAGTATCCATGGACACCTGGAGCCAAGCGCTGTGGTATGTATGAGTATGAACATGTATACTGGGTTTACTAGGCTCCTTTGGTGAGAGAACCGAATCAAAAGCAGGAAACATGAACAGAAGACGTGGTACACTGCAGCTGAAGACCATTCAGGTCAAGAAAAGAAACCAAGAAAGCTACGTGTCTGATTAGATTTTAAAGCATCATAAATTTCTAGAATGCTGTTTTCATATTTATGAGAAGAATGCGGTCATCTCAGTAAAAAACACTGTAAGCATTGTGTTAAAAGCTAGTAGCACTGGTGTAATTAGGTAACATAAAATAGCTGTAAATTCCCACCTGTTGTAGGCCCTTGAATGCATCAATGCCCCGTTTCCTTACCTTCACTTCTGTTTCACAGCGTTGTAGGGCTCATTAGCGTATAGGGACACCGGGTGTACCTTGCAAGCTACGAGATTCAGGTCCATGGTGGCGTGCAGTTGGTTCTCTGTTGGATGAGTGTTGCCGCCGTGTTCGTCTGGCTGCTCCACCCGGAATTGGATCCTGGAAATTTGTGCTGCTGTTAGCAAAAAGGGATTTTTGATGTCACCTGTGGCTGATTCTGTGTAAAATGCCAGGTCGCTTTTTTTATTGTTGCTAATAGTTTTTCTGACGTGATTTCTAATCGAGTGTCTGAATGTACCAATTTGTGTGGCTGATAATGCTACCAGTTTCTAGTTTTACCTTATATGGCTTTATTGTTGTTGGCAGACGCTTCATTGCCATTTTTGGGTATTACAGACGGCTGCTGTTGCACATTATGCTCTCATCAAGGTGTTTTTTTTTTTTTTAAATGGCTTCTAATTGGCTAATCGTTTTTTCTAGGGCTGGGGTTGTGGCACAAGCACTACAGAGCCAGAATGACAGTTTATATTCAATGAATTAGCTGATTGGGAACAGCTCTATAGGACTGGGTTGGTGCAATGTCAGATTTGTTTTCTTTGGTTTAACATTATTTTGTGTCATTACTATGTTTTGCTACTAATTTGGTTTGCAGTGTTTTTGAAAAGTCAGTTTAATGTGTTGTCATGGGTTTCTGTGCCTTGTTGGGTTTTAAATTAGAATAGTAAAGTCTATTTTTAATTGTAAAATGTATAAATGAAATATATATTGTATACTATTTCTGTTTCATTTTTAATCCAGACCAACTTACAGTATGTACTTTTAATTGGAAGACCCTGGGCCACTTGATGTTATTTTAGAGGTCTACCAGTTGGCTTTAGGGCCACATCCTATGTCACAATCTGGGTTCCTACCCCGTGTTACGCTGGCAAAGGATGAAAAAGTTGGGGGAATCATGAACCAAAATAAAATAACTTATTTGAATTAAAATGTCCAGATAAACAGAGCTTTCTGTGAAACAGATCCTCTGTCTGTTACCTGAAAAACCGCAGGTCAGTTGAAGACTTCCTAGCCGACCATCAGGTAATGATAACACAGAGAAGCAGGAAGCAAAATGGAACAACCAGCTATCATGTTCTGAAGCTACCTAACAACCTCATCCAGTCTCCTTCTCACCTTTTCCTTCAGCTGTAGCTATATGTCTTGATTAATGAGCAGAGCTATAGCTTAACCCACTAACAGCGTGTCGTATCACTAAGTCTTTTAACGACCTGCAATTTTCAGACCTACTTTGCACTCCTCGCTGCAGCGGTGGCCTATTAGGCCGAGTACTGACAGTGCCATGTTGTCTCTTGCTGGGTTGATGCTGTTCTAACTCCTGCTCCATTCTGTCTCTCGCTCTATTCTGGCCCATCTGCCTCCCATCTTGTCTTTCAGTGCCTTCACTCCAGATGTCTTTCCTGTTGCTCTATACTAGCTTTTTGTACCTTCCTGTCCAGTGTTGATTCAAAAGAGCAATGAGTGTGGTAATCAACCAGAAAGGTAGGGGTGACCATTGCTGAATGACAGCACGCTCTGTATCTGTTCTGACATTACAGCAGAGCTTCTCAACCTTTTTTAAGCCAGCGCCCCCATAACCATCATCCATGGGCCCCCATCATATATAGGCTACATAATCAATGATTATTATTGGTATTAATGTAAATACTGTCATTACTGCTGAGGTGATAAATCAGAGGAATCCTATTTAATTCATTATTAAAATAATTCTCAACTAATTTGGTCATAAATATAAACAGTAACTTAGGCTAATGGTACGCAGACTGTAAAATGATTTGGTTACAGCAATTAACCCCTTGAACCCGGCTGGCCCGCTACATCGTTAGCGATTTATAGAAATGGCCAAAACACAGTCACATGGTGTTGTATCCAAACGCCTTGCAAATGGGGCCTTAAAATTTCTAAAACATGTTTCAAAATAATTTTTTTCACAAGTACTTTTTGTTTTATAGCTGTGTGAACAAATAAAATGAGATCTAAAATTCTACCTGACATGTGTGACTGTGGTAGTAATGCAACAGCAGGTATTCATCTTTAGCCACAACCCCTGATGGCCGGGATCATTGGAAACTAGAGGCTCAGACCTTTCCAAGGAGGGGTAGGAGGTAATTATGCGACCATTTTAGGTGATGTAACCAGCATGCGTTACATAAGTTTACTCTGTTATTCTTATTTTCTATTCAGTTTGGTAAAATCATTGGTAGATTTCATTGAAACAACGGCTAAATCTTAGGGGGAAAGGCTTTGTCTCATGCAGAAAGTCTCCATTAATGTAAATCAACGTATTTGTCTGGCCATATTCCTTTTTATGAGTAGAATTTTGGCATTGTGCCAAAATTACATTCCGCCTAGCACACTACCCACTAAAACCTTTGTGGAACAAACATGCTTCAACTTATTCAGTACAGATTTGCTGGACTTATAGTCAAGATATTGATCTACAAAGTCAGAGGGTTCATCCAGAGTTTCAAATGGGGTTTCATGGTGTTTTGAAGTGGGTAGGCTAAATATTTTTTTATTCATTGTACCCTTCAAGTTAAGATGTATTAATAATAAAAACATAAAAAAACTAATAATCCTGCCTCCAGGGTCCGCAGCTCTGTGTGCTCCTGGTGCTGGTCCCAAGCCCAGATCAAAGGAGAGGGTTATGTCTAGAACAGAATGAGTACCGCTGGGTCAGATGTGTTGATTATTTTCCAAAAATAAAAAATAAAACTGATTAAAAAAAAATCAAAAATATTTATTTTGTTAAATTTAAAATTGAATGCTCAGGCATTTCATTATTTTCAATTAGAATAAAAAATAACATAAATATGTTGCCTGTAAATTCAATAAGTACTGAAACCCTTACAGAGCAAAACGCAGTCCTGTTTTGTTTTATTTCTTTATCTGGGAAATAAAATATCAGAGGTGTTCACACACACCCTGCAATGCATCGGTGGACCACTAGGGGTTCTAGTGTCCCTAGCTGGGAATCTCTAAACTACACTGTAGCCACTGCTGCTTTGGGGCAGACTGACACAAATCAGCTGCTGGCCAAGGTCAGTGAACCCAATGATAGAGCCAAACGGAGCGGGGGCCAAAGATGGTGGATCTGCAGTCAACAAGTTATCTCTATGTCATGTATTTGTTCTGCCCAGCCATTGAAGCAGGTGAGTCCAATCAGCAACATGACTAAGCTGGATGGAGTCCCCATCTCTGGTGGGGACCATCGCCCCCTAGAGGGCATTAACTCCATCGAATTCAATAGAATAAACCCATGGCGCCAAACTTCAGTCCAGGAGAGCTGGTTGCCAGCAACCTTTAGTTGCATCTTTCCTTCACACCTGCCTCCATTGGCTGAATTATAGTTGAAGTCAAGTTCTACAGAATCCTGCTAATGACCAGATAATTGGACTCACAGTCACATCTAAAAGGAGCAGGATAGCTGCCCTTAAGGACTGGACTTTCACACCTCTGGTCTTTATTGGGCTACATCAACACTTTTTAGCTTCCAACTCCATTTAAATAGTTTTCCTTCATCCAAAGCTGACCCAGAGTGTTTTTTTTACTTTGATTCAGAGTATTCCTCATGTTTTGCACTCTCAGCAGCAAGCCCTCCCTGTCATGGAAAAAAGAATGACCCTCACCATCATGGGACGGTGATAGCTTCATAGTCCGCCCCCTCCAGTAGGCACCTACCTTTACCATGCTGCACCTGCCCAGTTAAAACAAAGGTTAACACAATATTCTACCATCAGCAGTAGTGACACGAGGAAGGCTTTGGTTAATTCTCCTAAAAAAATTAGTGGCCCATCATAGACTTAAACTCAACCTTACTTATCCATTGGGATTACTCATTTAGTGAAATTCTGGTTCCGGTATGTTATTTAGAGTACAACGAGTTAAAGCAAGATGCCATTAGAGATTAAAGTTAAACAGATAATATAAAAAGAGCGTATATGAACTTGTAATGTTGTGGAATATGTTTCCCTTCAATATAAAAATACCTGCACTGTAGAAAGCTAAAAGAAGACTACACAGTAGGTGACTTGGGAGGCTAATATAGCAGCTAATCTACCCAGATACAGAGTGTCAATTTTTTTAAGCTAATATGTGAAAATGTGCTTTCTGAGCTGAAAGAGAGTTAAAGATGATATTTAATCATATATATGTCCGGTAGTTGACTCTTTCAAAAAGGAGATCTAGAACCTTTGAGAGTTTTTCCACAAACAGGTTCTGGTTCTGAACCAGGGCTGGTGCCATACTAAACCAGCTTAGTATTGTAATTCTTAGCATACTCATTTTTCTCCAGCCTTACAGATCTAAGAGTTTAAGATCTGTTGCTTTTTACAGCTTTTTATTTATCTGTTCTGGCTTTCTTATTTTTGGAGAGTAAAACTGGTACATCACTTTAATTTTATCCATAGTTTCCACTGGGTACGGCTCCACTTTCCTGCCAACACGGCAGCTAATACACAACATTCGCACAGAAGCACAGAGCAGCTATGCCGGGGAAGATTCTCAGTCATCCAGGTCATAGTCTTTCCAAAAAAAATAAAAAACAATCCACTGGACTTTTTTCCAGTTTAAACACTTTTTGCTTAGTTTAAACACTGCAAATTTTAAACACTTTTTGCTTCCCATCCAGAAGGCTTTTCATTATATTGCCCCATGCCAGTCTTAGGCTGGCTTACAAAAAGTCAAAAACAGCAGGTATTTGGTCAAGAATAAAGTAAATCAAATCATAAAAGAATATACTGTAATGGAGTTTGGTTTTATTTGTGTAAAAACTAATGGATCCTTAAGATTGTATCAACTTGAACAGCTTTATGCATCTGAAATTGCCAAATTAGATTCAAAATTCTGAAAAAAACTGGCTTATAAAAATGTATCATATAAACTTTTTCATATACCTCACGAAGATGTTGTGGAAGAGGATGCCAGGGCGGCAGAAGCTTGGTTTGGTGTAGAAGGCTTCCAGCCGTACATGTTTGAGCCCTTGCCTCGCAAAGCTGCCAGTTCTGTTAGCTCTACACCTGCTGAAGACACAGACGTCCATCCCTGTGAACACTGGGACGGAACTCAATGGGAAAGGAAATTATTCTTATTTCAACCGTTGCATTTATTAGCTGCGACATATGAATCAAGATGCTATGACTGAAAACATTTTATTGACAGATGACCGTTGGTAGCCCGACGTAGTCCGACTCAATTCTAGGCAGAATATGAGTCTGATGCTGCTCCATAGAGCTGTGATTATGGGGCGTGTTTTGAACGAACCAGGAAAAAAATGCCTCTGCACTCAATTGGATAGACCTACAACCAATAAGAGCAACGGAGTGCGTGACGTATGTTAAGCAACGCATAGATGTTGTCAACAAAAATCAAAGCGTGCAGTTTCACGCCTAGAATAAGAAGATGAGCCTTGATCGCGTTTCTCTGTTCCTCTTTTAAAATTAATTTGCTGTCGATATCTTCTAGAACAGACCTAATAGCAGAATCTACTCACCTCAACTCTCCAGCGGCAGCCATTGTTGTTGTCACCCAAGCGCGCTTTGGTCACGTGGTTGATTACGTTACTGTTGATCATCTGTCCATCATCGTATAAAGCCCGCCCTGACAATTTGATTGGATCGCCTGACAGTGGGCGATAATACTCACGCTACTATGGAGCAATGCCAGACCGAACTTCCCGACCTCAAACCTTTGTGGGCGGGACTAAGTTCGGAATGGCACCCAGGCTAGACCGTTGGTATATGATTGGTGGAATTTAGGTGTTCAGACTGACGTATAACTAACTGGCTGCATAAGATAAAGTAAAAAAACCCACAGATTTTAAGACAGGATTTTTTATTTAAATAGAAATTTTCTAATTTGTGGGACAATGTCATCTGATGAAGGGTACATTTAGATACATGTTTAAGCCAGAATGATTTGACATTTAAAGAGGACTTCCCTATGACTTTAAAGGTAAATGAACGGTGCGTCTTCTTAACAACAGGAGAGAAAAGCAGGAGAGAAAAGCAGAGAGAAGGATCAGTGAGATCATACAATTCTGAGGGATTACAGAAGAAGGTACCACAGAGCAAAGAGGAGACATTCTGACAAAACGGAAGTGAGAGGGCAGTGAAACATGGGTAATCTTCCCACAGAAAGAGTTTGAATTTCAAAGAGGACATTTAGAGATGTGACAATTCAAGAGTCGCCTCAGGTAAGCAGTCTGGGATAGCCGTTATTTCAGAAAAAAGCCCTGGATGAAAAGACAAGCTAGGGTGTTATATAAGACTGGAGCGCCAAAGTGAGATTTGCATCAGCGGGATAGAAGACGTCCTCTGTGAGACTCAATATAAATAAAAAGACCTGAAATGGAGGAAAATTGCCCACAGACATTGTCAAGATCAATTTTTCAGCTATTTCTCTTTCTTTAAGTCCAAACAGATAAAATGATGGTCTCAGTAATAATTAGCCCCCAACTCCTCATGTTCCTGTAATTAGATCACATGCTTGTTTGAATGACCCAAAAACATACTTTCCACACCTCATGGTAACATTTCCAATATGCCACAAATTGTATGTTAGGTCAATTGCTGAGTTAACCCTGGGTACCCACTGGGCTGCCCTCCGTAGTGGGACTCATTTCAAAGCTAATGCAGCTCATTCTCAGAGGTTTCATGGTTGTTGCTGCAGAATCATAATTAAAAGGCTTTTTATTGGTGTCCTCTTACCTTTTCCTGCCCAAATAAACCTTTTAGATATCCATCAAGAGCTATCATTTTGGTCCAAGATACTACAGCTCTCAAGGTGAGAATTGTGCAAACAAATAGGGTCCTTTTATTTGACATTTGGGCGCAGAGTCCTCCGCCCAAATGTCATTGTTCACCCTTTTATTCATTAAAGTTAATCTGGATTATACAATCAACTCCTGCTTATCTTTGGTTTAGTCAATTTTACAACAGACACCCTATTTACATTTTAAGACCGGACTTGAAACTCTCCTGCTTGATAAAAGTTATAAGTAGAGGGGCTTAGGTTCTCCTGAGTGAGCTCTGTAGATATACTGTTTACAACAGTAGCTCAGTCAACATCTTCTGTGTTTTCCGTCCTTCAAACTTCCAGTTGGCCTTAGCAGACAGCCGCTCACACTGAGCCTGGTTCTGCTTGAGGTTTCCTTCCGTTAAAAGGGAGTTTTTTCTCTCCACTGTCGGGATTGCAAGTCGGTGGCCTGATGCAGTCTGCTGGGATCCCTTAGTTGTAAGCCTGATTATAGTGGTAAACTATATTGGACTTCATTGTCCTGGAATAACATTAGGAATGAATCAACTTTACAATGGAATCTGGATCACTGACTTAAATTAACTTTGTCTAAAGTGCCCAGAGACAATATGTGTTGTGAATTGGCACTAAAGTAAAGTGAATTGAACTGAATTAAATTAGTCAAACTTAATCTCTATGCAAATGTTTTCAGTTTCAGTTTGGTGAGATACATTTTTTTAAACCAATGCATTTAATTTCAAATTGCATAATAACATATTTGCTTCCTTTATTGTGCGGAACTGCTCATAAGGATTAATACCCTGATTGAGCTGGAATAATGGCTGCATTTTCTGCCAAACTATTTTTAACAAACCATTGGTTACCTCTTATTGGATCTCTAGTTGTGGAGTTCACTGAAGTCAAACATACTTCATACTTTTTAGTGTTTCTAGTAGATTTGTGCTGATGTATCAGTTCCATCTCAGTATTGGGGAAAAACTCAACAGTGGAATATCGGTATCATATAGGAAGCACAACTTTGGAACGGGACATCCCTAATTCATAATACACTGCACTATTGGAAAATTTATTTAATAGTTTTGCTATGGGCTAAATCATTATGCATTTTTATGTTTTAAAAAGGGACTAAGGTCCCTTTTTAAAAAAATTAAAAGCCAATCAAGGAGCCATACTGAAACATGCCGAAAAATGTCCTGCCAAGGTTGGATTCTGTATTCAGCAGGTTTACATCTGTCGTCTTATTGACACTGGTTTGCTTCTCATTCCTTTCCTTCTGATGCTGAAATACAACATCACAGCTGTACAGTAGGGCAAAAAGACAAAATAATTTTTTTTTAGAAAGTCATTTTAAAAGATAAGGAAAAAATAATTTTAGGCTTTTATATCACTAGAAATCTCACCATGTGCTTAGAGTGATGGGATCAAGGATCAGAAAATATGACCCAGAATTCAGGCAGAAAGAACAGGTTTGGTTGTTTAAAAGTGAAACACTGTGACTGCTCAGGATCACATGGCTTGTAAGTCGGGACCGGCTTGCTGGATTCTCTGTAGAGATAGATACTCAGGTTAGTGACCACTAAATTCAGACGGGGAACAATAATGTGCATGTGAGTCACTAACCTGGTTCTTGGTTCTGTGCGTGTTCAGAGGAAGGAGTGGGAACCTGTTGGGTGTTTTCTCCACAGCTTGTGGAAGGAGCCACCCAGAGAGTTCCAGTAGTGAGGCAGAGCAAAGCGGAAGCCAGCAGATGCTGAAAAGCCCAGAGGGAGAATCCAGAGAAGTTGACAAGACCAGTAGATCAGAGAGATGCAGAGGTCCAAACGGAAATCCAAGCCGGGGTAAAGAGACAGATCCAAGGTCATTAAACAGGCAGAGTCCAAACAGCAGTTCGAGCACAGGAACAGACAGAAACAAACCGAAACAGGGGCAAGTCAAAACTCCGGAATCCAGAGACAGGTCAGGATCAGGCAGTCAAAACACAACAGGTTATGCTATCAACAAGTATTTCCTGTACATTTTTATTTGCAGAGCTCATTAACCAGCCAGATAGGATTTTATCCAAATAATGCCGTAAAAATTAAGGTTTTAGAAAATTTAAATAAAGTAATAAAATTACGAGAATAAAGAAGTAATTCGTAATATTACGACTTTATTCTCATAATATTACGACTTCCTTCTCGTAATATCAGGACTTTATACTCATCATTTTACAACTTTATTCTCGTAATATTACAGCTTTATTCTCGTAATTTGATGACTTTATTCTCATGATATTATGACTTTATGCTAATAGAGAAGGACAGAAAAATGCCAACAAAAAATGCGCTTTTGTTCACATTTTCTGCACCCTGAGTGACATGGTTGATGTGAGAAATGACATCGACCTTAGGTGGTATTGTTTTGTCTTTGAACCGTTCATATAAAAATAGTGAATTTGAATTTCCCAGAGACTCATACTCTAGAATAGCAGTTAGTCAGGATAATATGGTAGATGCATTGAGATAACCTTAATTTTACTGGCAAATTTAATTGTCATGTAACACATGGAACCCGAAGGGCATACAAGATATAGTTGTAAACTAAAATACAATAATGGTTGTTTCCGGTGGTGTGCAGAGTCTTTTGAGGGGCAGGTGCTTAAGTAGAAAAAAAGGGTGTGGTGCATAGCCCGCAATGTCCTAGCAGTGTTTATTAGGGGCAAAGTTAAAACATCATATAAGTAGCAATTCAAATGAATAGCCATATCCTATCTAAACAATGTCTTTGAAAATGTTTAACTATGTAGTGAATTTTCTGCCAAAATGTTGCATACAAAAAAGCAGGTTGCACACTCACATAAAGCATGTTGCGCACACACATAATGCAACAGGTTTCAGTTGTTTTGATTGGATGGCACCACACACTGTTGGTTAGTCAGAATGACAATGTCAGGACTCCTGTCTGCGTGTTTGTGTTCTGTGTTTTTCTCCCTTCCTCCACCAGGAGGCGCCTGGTTCTGGTCCGCCTACTCACACACCTGCTGATGGTTAACGAAGTGCTCTTAAGCTGCTGATTGCCACTACCTCGACGCCAGGGTGTTTGCCAGTTTTGGGTACTCTACCCAAGCTGAGTTTTGCTGAGTCAAACAGAGTTCTTGTCAACCTGAGTTTTAACATTGTTTTTGTCTTTGCCTCTCTGCAGGAAGTCATTCTGCAAACTCGATTTTTCGGACCTTCTCTCCCTGGAAGAATTAACAGAGCTTCAAGCTGAGCTGGGGTTACAAACAGGAGGTTTGGACCCACTTTCCCCAAGAGATCGTTTGAGCTTCACTCTGAGAAAGGGATTCATCTCCATTACGACCCTTTCAAGTACCCCAGGAAATCTAAGTGGCAGTCAGTTTCTCCGTTCACCGACTATCAACCGCATTCTGGGTAAACCCTGTTCCGCCCTCTACCGAACACTGGACAAAAACTGGAACTACAGCATACAGACTGGAGTCAAAGATTCAACAACTTCTCTGGAAACGTGAGTCAGCAACCAAATCCTCTTCTCCAAGTTCACGAATCTATTTTCCCACTGAGCCTGAACTAATCGCTGTGTCTTCCCCTCACTTTTCAGTTTCGGTTGAGCAGTGTTCAGAGCAACACTTCTTCAATAAAACCTGTTAAACCTTTTCCCCTGGTCTCCCTGTTTGGTCTTCTCCATTTGGATCTGAACGTTTAGTAAAATCATGACAGACAACCTTCATTTATCGGGTGACTTTTGGCAGAAGCTTGCAGCAGAGTGTTTAGACTTACCTTGTACACGAGGAGATGCTCTTTTGTATGCGAGCAGAGATCTTTTTGTGAACTGGAACAATTTCTAAATTATATTTTGAGTGCAACGTCAAAGTCCTGCTTGTAAAACTAATTTATTTTGTGTGTGCAACATTTAAGGACAGTTTGAGAAACATGTTTTATTTCTGAACAACGAGATTTATTTGAGTGCAACATTTTTTTCGCGAGTGATAAGATTTGTTTGTGTGAAACATGCTTTATGTGCGTACAACATGCTTTATGTGTGCAACATGCTTTTTTGTGTATGTTTTGGTAGAAATTCACTCTATATTTAACACTCTACAAGTTGGTTTCACAATAAGATTGGTAACAGCAGAACTCAGTTTAATGAACCATTAGTCTCTATAAAATAATTAACCATTTCAAACCATTTAAAATTATGGTGGGGTGTTGTCATGCTAACATATTAAAGTTAGCGGTTTTGGTAAAAGTCTTTAAATCCAGAAATGGGCCTCAAACTAAAGCTATGCTCTTAAAAAAAAAAACTTTTAGGTTGGGCATGAAAGGGGCAGGTGCTCTAACACCACTTAGTGTTTATGCGTACACATCCTTGGTTGTTCCTAATATAAAATAACAATCCATGACAGTAATTTATATGTGGCCAAAACCTGTAAACAGTATGTTATAATATACACAAATAATTTTTACTGTAAATGACAACAATATACCAGAATTTATTGGCACAATTTTTTGGCTCTTATTTACCATAAATTTTGCAGGTAGTGTATTACAGTTGTAAAAAATTTGCTGTCATGTCTGCTTTGACATATTTGTATAAAAGAAATAGCGACAACACACAACTGTTACAAAAATTCCAATGAATTTCAAATCTATTCAAATGTGATTCTCATCTTCCACATGTGGGACACATTTGCGAACATGATCCGTTCATGCATTTTTATGCTTCATTCAACTTGTGATCAAATATTTCCAGAGGTGGAAAGTAACGAAATACATTTACTCAAGTTACTGTATTGAGTAGGTTTTTTGTGTATTTTGTATTTTTCAAGTAGTTTTTAAAATTGGTAATTTAAATTTTACTTGATTACGTTTTGAGTGAAGTATTGTATTTGGTTACATTACAAATCCCATCCGTTACTGAGTAAAAAAAAAAACTTTGGAAAACCGAAAGGAAGACAAAAAATCGGGCCTGGAAGCACTACAGTGAGTGACGTGATCAGCATGTAGATCTAGGCTACCAGGTGCCAAGTCTTTCTGTAGGAGATTGGGAACGAGTTGGAGGTGGATAAGGAGAGCAACGACGGTTCAGAGAACGTTTCACTAGAAATGCTAGCTAAAACATCGAACTCTGCTGTCATTACATGTGTATACATTTGTATAGATTTTTCTTTAATTAAAAACTAAATAGTTTTGGATTTATGACTCCTTGTCCTATTTCCACTACATGGGAGAGATTCCCATGCCCCGTTCAACAGTTTTTTAAAAATGTAACTAAGTAACTTTTACTTAAAATACATTTTAAATGAGCTACTTATTACTTTTACTTGAGTAATTTTTCTGATGGGTAATTTTATTTGTACTTGAGTAATATTTCATCCAAGTATTGGTACTTTTACGTGAGTATGATATTTAAGTACTTTTTCCACCTCTGAATATTTCTCACATGTGAACCTTAGATTCAAGATTTTTCATTTCTCATTTGGTGGATTTAAACATTTGGTATTTTTTATTTTATTGTGTATTGTTATACAATATTTATGAAAACATCTTCTGATGTACTTTGAGTATAAATTACTCAACTAAAGGTGCATTTGTGTTATTGTACATGTATACATATGTACATGTGTTATTTTGTAATGTTGCGCCAATGCCATTTTTTGGCCACGATACCCAAAACCTGGCTGGCCAGTATCGGCCGATACCATCTGTCTGAAATTGATGTGTGTGTGTGTGTATAGCCTATATGGAGAACTGCATACTAGTTGGATGTAAAATAATGGCCATCATGGCTTTGTCAAGCTGCTGCCTACCTTTGTGAAGCAGGAAAAAGACTAAAACAAAGTGAATCCAGTAGAACTTTTTATTTCCTACCTGGAATGAGTGACAATAGTTGAATAAACTTTTGGCTCTCAACATGGTATCAGTGCCCTATTGTTGGCATTCGGTGCAACGCTAGTAGGGGAGAGTGAGGTAAAGTGAGACACTGGGTAATGTGAGACAACCCCTGTATCTAGGCAACAGAACACATTTGTGCCCATGTGACCATTTTGTTTCCAAGCTCCTCCCATTTCCCCTTTGCCATAAAGGAGAGAAGCTCATTTTGCTGAGGTAAGCATGTTTTTTCCAACAAAATGTTTTTTTTGCATGTAAAAGTAAATTTTCTTGCTGTCAACTTAATCAACTTTTGTGCCAAAGCAAATTGATTCAAGTATAAAAACTTATATTGTACCTGTTGATGAACTACCAACATATAAAACCATGTGATGATGCTAGCTGAAGGTTAGCCTGAATTGCTAAGAAAGGTAATTTTTTCAAAAATGGTGGAGGTGGGGTAAATTGAGACAAATGCTGTGGGGTAAAGTGATACAGTGTCTTACTTTACCCCCACCATGAGGCACAGGTTACGTTTAGTTGTAAACATATTTTAATGTAATATTACATTGCATATGTAATGTAATATTACTATTAATTACATATTAATTAATATGTAATGTTACTTTTTTATTTTAAATGTCATAAACATTGTAGAAAAGCCATCATGCCAAGGAAATACACCAGGAAGACAACCTGGGGCAAAACACCCCTCGAGGAGATGGAGAGTGCAGCCGCTGAGGTCAAGGAAGGAAAGAAGTCTCTAAGAGCAGCTGCAAGGGACAGAAATATTGACAAGTCAAGCCTTTTAAGATTCATAAAGAAAAAAGAGAAAGGGGAAGTAAAATCGGTAGCCTGGGGTGCAGTAGCTGAGGCAAAGAGAATTATTACAGATGAGATGGAGGAGGAGCTTGCCAAACACTTGAAACAACTAGCTGAACAGTTCCATGGCCTTCCTCCAATTAAGTCCCGTCAACTGGCCTTTGAATATGCAGAAAGAAACAATATCCCTGTCCCTGACAATTGGACAAGGACACAATGTGCAGGTAGGCTAGGGTGTGCAAGAGATCACATGATTCTGTAGGTTAATTAAGGCCAACTGATTTTGGCACATAGCTAAATCTTATAATAATGAATTGTCTACTCTAGGTGAAGATTGGTTTCGCAGCTTCCTAGCACGTCGCCATCTCTCTATCCGAACTCCAGAGGCAACATCCCTGGGAAGAGCTACAGCCTTGAATAAAACTACAGTCAGGGAGTTCTTTGACAATCTGGCTGTAGTTATGGACAGGTGACAGAATTAATTATTTAGTCGCAAATGCTTTACGGCGGCATTACCTGTAAGATTTGGCTTTGATTCTGATAAGGTTTTACTTTGCCTCTCATCTTTAACAGGCATGCTTTCCCTCCACACATGATTTACAATGTGGATGAAACAGTTGTCTTTACAGTACAAAAGCCACAGCAGGTACACTAGAGTGCATATTACCAGTAGTAGAATACTGGTTGCACATGCCATTGATTCTAAACTTTCTATTTGATCAGGTTGTGACAGAGACAGGAAAAAAGCAAGTTGGTTCTGTCACATCGGCTGAGAGAGGAGAACTGGTGACTGTGGTGTGTGCAGTGAATGCTGCTGGGAATGCCATACCTCCCATGTTTGTCTTCCCCAGAGTCAAGTTTAAGGATTGCTTCATGACAGGAGCACCTCCAGGAGCCAAAGGTACCGCCACTAGAACGGGATGGATGAATGAAGACATCTGGCCTGAGTTCCTTGATCACCTGATACAACACACTAACTGCACCCCTGATCGCCCCATACTGCTAATCCTGGATAATCGGAAAGCTCACATCTCACTCAAGGCAATAGAAATGTCCAAAAGCAATGGAATTGTTCTGCTCACCCTCCCACCCCACACATCCCATCGCATGCAGCCTCTCGACGTGACCGTGTATGGCCCGTTCAAGACCCAATACAGCCGTGCTCTTGATGGGTGGATGAGGTCGAACCCCGGCAAAACAGTCTCCATCTACCAGACTGCAGGACTTGTGAATGAGGCTTTCATGTCAGCAGTGACCCCACGCAACATCACTTCTGGATTTAGATCCACTGGGATTTTCCCATATAACCAAGACATTTTCCCTCATGAAGCGTTTGCACCATCCATGGTGTCAGACCGGCCAAACCCTGAGCTGCAGCCTGCCAATGCAGATGATCTTGATGGTCCACCCCCTGCAGATGATCCACCTGCAGACGAACCACCAGCTATAGATAATTCACCCGCTGATGCTTATCCATCTACTGCGCATGGTCCACATGGATGTGCCTCGCCAGCTGATTCAGATGTGCCACGTGTTCCCAGCCGAACTGGATATGTGTCTCCTCGTGAAATACTACCACTTCCCAAATGTCCACCCAGAACACAAACCAAACGAAAGCGTGTGAAGACAGCCATCATAACTGATACTCCTGAGAAGCAGGCAATTGAAGAGGCTTATAAGGAAAGACAAAAGAAACTGGCGGGGAAAAAGAAAAATAGCAAAGAAAAGGGAAAACCGAAAAAGAAAGCAACCAAAAGGAAAATCGTAGTTAGCAGCTCTGAGGAGAGTGATGTCCCTGTCCCATTTGATAATGAAGAAGAGAGCTCTGAGGATGAAAGAAGTGATCCAGGAAACAAAGATCTGTCTGTGGGTGATTTTGTCATGATTAACTTTACAACCAAACACAGGAACCTCCGGTATATTGGCATGGTTGAAAAAGTTGAAGATGATGAAATTCTTATCCAATTCCTTAGAAAAATTCAGGGAAACACAAAAGTGTGGGAAAGACCCACATTTGCTATTAAAGAAAAAGATGTGGCACATGTTCCCAAAGCAGATGTGGTGAAGAAGCTGCCTCAACCTAAGAGGCGTGGAGGGACCACACGTAGAGAACAACTCTTCATCTTTCCCTGCAATCTTCAGGGCTGGAATGTGGAGTAGTTGTAGAGGCCTACTGTATTTGTAGAGAATGCTCTGATTGTGGATTTAGTCCTGTTGAGTCCCAGGCTGTTCTAGCTGGCTCTAAAGGTCCTGTGTTCTGACCCCAAGACTGTGTTTTTATATTAAGACTTTTATATACATATAAAAAGGGATATTTTGTAATGTAGGAGTTGAGTTGCAGCAAGGTGATTCATACCTCTCATTTGAATGTTAATAAAATATTTTGAATTACATTATGTTGTATTTGATTTTGTTTAGAATTACTTTCAAGTGTTGTAGGAAAAAATGTGCTTAATAGACCAATTCCAATTGTTATTTTACTAGTCTGGAATTTGTTCTGGGATGTGAGGTTGTCAGGCCTGCTGTCAGGATTCTAACCTGTTACAACATATGTTGTTATGGTAGTTTCAGAGTGGAAAAAGTAAGTGGATCAGTTTACCCCTAGTTGGTTCACTTTACCCCGTTGACTTCTCTGGTCTGTCTCATTTTACCCCTAAGCTGGGGTAAAGTGAGCCACAAGACCACTTTTTTTAAAAACATCATATTTCCACTGCCCTTCATCTTGAATACATTCTGATGATTACAATAACAAGGAAACATCCTGAATTAATGGGAAGTGTGTAAATTTAACTGATATATCATTTTAGCTCACTTGGAGGGGAGCAAATGTAAAAAACGTCTCACTTTACCCCACTCTCCCCTATATGGAGAACTGCATACTAGTTGGATGTAAAATAATGGCCATCATGGCTTTGTCAAGCTGCTGCCTACCTTTGTGAAGCAGGAAAAAGACTAAAACAAAGTGAATCCAGTAGAACTTTTTATTTCCTACCTGGAATGAGTGACAATAGTTGAATAAACTTTTGGCTCTCAACATGGTATCAGTGCCCTATTGTTGGCATTCGGTGCAACGCTAGTATTTTGTGAAAAAATCTGAATTATTCTGAAATTATTATTTGTACCACCGAAAAGCTCAACTGTTTCTTTTCAGCATTGTATCTCCTGATTATTCTTAATTTTGTTTATGCATTTATCATCTGTTTAAGATGCTGTTCCTGATATTTGTAAAGATGTTATCATGCAATTTTTTTCTGAGTTTCATAAAGAAGGGTTTTAAATTCAGAGTCAAACATGTTTATAAAATTTTTTTCACATTTTTTTTAATATTGCCACTGCGGCAGATTTAATAAGAAATGCCAGTGCTTGGTTAGAAAAAGAAAAAAAGTGGAAAAAAGACCTTGGTCTTGCACACAAAGATTGTTTTCATTTTTCAATCCATTTCTGTTTTTATTTATTTTATAAAAAAAAAAAAAATTCTCTTTGTAAAAAATAAACCGCTCTACATTGTCAACAACACCTGACAGAATAGTTATTCATGGGCTTACTACAATTTATTTAAACAATGTGTTGGTACAGTAATTTAACTGCAAAGGGAGAAATGAAAACATTAAACACTGAGTCCAAAATGTCTCAGTCTCTCAGAAGTACTAGTTCTTCATTATACTGAGGTAAAAAACTTTAAAAGGTGACAGTCTTTATGATCATTTTTACAAAATCTCCTTTTAATTTTGTTCAGCTGTGGAGTTCAGGATACTTTTACTCATTTAAAATAGTGAAAAATGTGAGTTGACTTTAGAAAAGATAAAAGTAATCGACACTGAGTTCAAAGCACTAAAAATGTCACAATGATGATCTGAAAGATGAAAGTGATCAGTGATGGACCCTCAATGTTGCTTTTTTTCTTGTATAATGTGTTTATGCTGAATGTGATTCTAGTGAGCAGAGGTAGTGTTTGACATCGTTTTCACATAAAAGTGTTCAGGACGCATACCTGTAAGTGATACAATCGATATGGTTAGCTCAACCAATCAGGGACTGGATGTGGCTGTGACGTAGGGTGAAGAAGTGCAGCAGAGACGATGCTTTTTTCAATCAAAAAGGAAAATTCATCCTAAAAAATTAATTCAAAGAAAATTCATCCTAACATTGGATGAAGTAGGAAATGCTTTTAGAGGTTTGGAGGCTCTTAAATGATCTGTTTTAATTTAGCCCTAAGAACAACTGGTAAATCATTCGTCCTCCTCTACTTCTGGTGCTCTCACACTACACTTCCACTGTCCTCTTTGAGCTCCACAGCGCCTCCTCGCTTTTTCTCTGAAACCCATATCACATCTTGAAGATTTAGTCAGCTAATGCCTGATCTCCCAGAATCTCCTAAAACGCTGGCATATGCTGAACTTTCTATGTATTTTTTTTTTTTCAATTTTGGGCGTATATATGGAGCATTCATAGTGAGTCCAGAACTTATGCATAATGCACTGCAGCATAATGCCGAAAGAAATGTCACAAGCCAGTATCCTGAGGGGTAAGCAATGTGCCCGGAGGCGCCCCGCCTGCATAAAAAAGATTTCTTTGATTGCAGTATTAACCTAGTCATAAAAAAGAATAAATAACAAGAAAAGAGAATAAGAAAGCAAGAATGTTTGCAGTCACAGCAGATTCAGCGTCAAGTCTGCCAGGAAGTTTGTTGGTCGTGGGCGTGAACTTAGGGAGGATCCATTACACTCACAATCGCGTTCACCACGTGGTGGGGATGAAGTCTGAACAGTTTTCTCATATGAACAACTGTTATACCAAAATGCTGCCAGTACGCCATTATACAGTAGCTGAAAGTTAGAAACACATTCAGCGGTCGTCTGGAACACGTCAAATACGTTGATGTGCATTGGAGATAAGTTCTTGATAAGTTGTGCATAAGTTAAAGGGGAACACCTTTTTTTTTTTTACATTGGCCACTTGATTTTATGTTATTACATCATGTTCTACTTACTCATATTAGTTTTGTGTCATTTGGAGCTGTTCTGAAGATATTCGGTTTTGTAATCCAAGTAGTGTGTATCCCCGCGCGCCGGAGTGGAGTTGTGACAGGCATCCCTGGCCACAGGCGGCTACACTCTACCCCTTCTATTCATTCTAGCTAATCTGAATCGTTCAATTCCATTTGGAGAGCGAGATCATCTGTGGTAGCAGCACTAGACATCTTCCAGGCATGCGGGGAAAACTAGCAGCAGTTCAGCGGACAGGATGAGGGAATGGTAGCCGGTACGCGTGGATGACGTCATACACACTCTGCTTTGTTTTAAAAATATATAAAAATAAAAAATAGAACCGCGGATGTCTGGGGGACAGTGATTCGCCTACATGTTATGAATGCTGGTGTACCATAAAGAATAAATATGAACAATTTAGTTTGTGGCTTTAACTCGTTGCTCATAGGAAGACGTTACTTGGATATACCCAACAGAATATCTTCAGAACAGCTCTCAATGACACAAAACTCATATGGGTGAGTAGAACATGATGTAATAACGTAAAATCAACGGTGTTCCCCTTTAACTTATGCATAACTTATCAAGAAGCACAAGTAGGGTTGCCAACTCCCTGAGAAAAAAAAGACACCTCATGCGCGTGCCAGCTGACCCCATTGCCTTTACCCCTCCTGGCATGGTGATTTTAGCCCCCCTTTGTGTGTGGAATGATTTTTTTTTAACTATTTTACTCAAATATGCATTGAATTAGATGCATGTTTGCAGTGTGCTTTATACTCATTATCGCTGACTTTTTCCAACCAGGTTTTTGTTCTTTCCCATTCCTCCCTATATTAGGAAGCGTTATTATATAAGGAAGCGTCAGTATTTAAATTACTCTGTTTGTTACTCCCATGCTGCTCTGTTGTCTCCCGCTATCTTTCCCGTAAGCAACTCTTGGCTCGACCAATGGGATGAGGGGATTCTAGATCGTTACGTATATGTTGTCATTGGTGACAATGCAGGACAGGGCCCGGGAACAATTTTACTGTAAGTTTTGTATCTAAGGTGCCTTTTTTTTTTTTTTTTTACTCTCACAGTAATATGGGATAAAGCGTGTTCCTTTTCCCACTAAAAACGGAACATTTCCGTTTTTCAAGGGACAGTTGGCAACCCTATGCACAAGTTACTCATAGGTTTTGGATAAGCTAGACGCCACGACTTACGAGTAACTTCCACTTAACGTGTGTCAGTAATCAAATAACTCACCTGTAACTTATGGCACATGTGTGGCATAAGCTGGTATACATCGGGAAATTTCGAGCATGCTTACAATTCTCAACGTACTTGCCATATGTTGATGTGTGTCAGCGTGCTGTTGCTTGCTCATAACTAATACAAAACATACCCATAAATTGTCCAACCTATGCCAGCTTTTTTTCCAGATATTTGGTATGTCAGACATGCAGTACGCTGTCTAAATCGTCAAGGTGTGACAGGGGCTTGAACCAGAATAACAGTTTCAGTTCCTGGTCAAACCTGTCACAGCTGTAAACATTTATGATGTAAAACATGAGGCCAGAAGGAATATTTTTCCAAGCTTTATTTAAACAAATCTGTTGCATTTATCTTGAACCATTTAACAAAAACACTGATTAATCCTTACTTCCTAAATCTTTCATATGCAAGATTACAGTAGGACACCTGAGAGATCCGAGACACAATGATAGCCAGTAGATATGATAACATTTATCAAAGCTATTCCTCTATGGTAGGAAGTGGATTGAGAAGTCATCAGTTTTCTTAGGCGGTATGAAATGTCCTCCAAACAGGCGCATGTTCAGCATGAAACATCTTTCAAGAGAAAACATGAATCTGTAGTTAAAAATTGGAAGAAAAACAAACCAATCTGCAAAGGGGTGGGATAAACTCAAGATTGATGATTATTAATATAATATAGAATAAAAAAATAAGAAAAACAATTTGCAAGAATTTAGGATCATGTTTTTTAGTGTTCGTAAAAAAAATGGAGACAATCCATTTAAAATCAATCTGTGATTTTGTCACCCATGTATTAAATATCAACATATCTGATAAAAACTAAAATGTTCTCATTTTTACAATCAGAATCTCTGTTTATTTTTTGTAACATGACCAAAAATCGACAGGAGAGTAAAATGTTCACAGGGTCAGTTTAGAGGGCGGGAGGCTGTAAGTGGATACCTTTTTTTTTCCCCCAGTCATGCTTCACCTGCACCCTCACAGTTACAGCCTATGAGTAATCCTTTCTTCTCTGCTCTTTGTCACCTGCATACACCCCTGCCTACAGAAACACACACAGCCCACAATGCAGCACACACCTGCACACAGAGATCCTCAAAGGCTATTAGGGCCTCCCTACCTGCTCCCAACTTCAGGGATGATTGATTGAGCCTTCACGGCTACACACAGGCTGTTTAGTCATACTGATTGCACTGCAAATGTGTGTCTGGCCACGCATTCATATGTGTGTGTGGGTGTGTGCTCGTTCCATGTGGGCTTTTCTAATGTCCACTGAAGGAAGGGGAGTTGTGCATTCAATTAATATGCTTTTGTTTGTGCATTTGTGTGCCTGTGTGTGTGAGTGTGTGCGTGAGTGTGGGGGGTCACAGGGCAAAGATAAAAACACATTTGTGATTCTGTGTGACTCAGAGCAATTTGAGGTTAAAAGTTTCAATGTCAGACTGAATGGTTGCTTTTGTGACTCTGGGGGCCGATGGGATCGTAGAGAGTGGAAGAGTGGAAAAACTGGAGTCATAGAAAGAATTACAGAGGGGCCAAAAAAGTTTTTATTCAGGAGGGATTCCTACCTTAAAAAAAAATAATAATATTTTTTATCGTGGGTCGACTTCAACTATGGGAAGAATAAAATCACATTATAGCATTTTTTTTTTTGCTGTAAATTGTTGTGGAAAATAATTATTTGGTTTCCAAAATACAAGATGTCTGTCCTGAAACTTCTTCTCTAAGAAACTCTTCTGTCATTACCTGCCCTAATGAAACCTTTCTTTTTTATTTCATTTTTTATTAAGCTTCATATATAAGTTCAACAGGAAGCAAGTGAATGTCAGCGGTGTACATTATGCGGGAGAAAACAAGAAGGTTGGCATGTCCAAAAGGATGGAAAAAATTTAAAATGATAAACTATCTAATTTGTCACTAACATTGTTTTATTTTCTTTTTAGTTTTCCAGTTACTTAATTGTGATGTTGTTTTGTTTAAAATTCTTTCTCTCTCTGAATTAAATCAGGTCTTCAGTGAAAGGGATGTGATTGTTTCCTAACAGCTGATTGGCTGCTGGGTGGAGCCTTTCCTAGGATTGCCCAAAGCAGGTAAGCCATTCAGAGTACGTTGCCATGGTGATTAGCCTAGCTAGGAATTAATCCAGCTTTGTCGTACCGGGTGCCAAGTGGGGGTGGAGGTTTGACAGGACTCAAATGCAGACATAAAAGATTCAGGTGGCTACTTGAAGACCCAGTAATACTCACAAGAAGGGGTCAAAAACTGACAACAAACCATCAAAGACGGACTGAACAGGAGGAGACATTAGCTAAAATTCATGGCATGCGTCCTCCAAAGGCCAGATTCGTTAAATATGTCATAGCGCAGCGCCAAGGTCTGGTTGGATTCTAAGACTCATCGTTATGCGGCCTACAATTGCGTCCTTTTTGCATGATATCAAGGATGGGTCCGGTGTATCCTCGCTATCCTTGGATATCCCAGGATTCATTGCGAGTACAAGCAGGCACCTTACAGTGGTGAATATTGGAAGTTCAGTTTCATAAAATACAGTATGTTCACATGCATAGTTCCGTCTGAAATGAATGAAAATAGTTGTTTTAATGGTTATTAAGTCAGATATGTGGCGGTATGTTTTGGTTTATCAGGTTTTTATCTGTTACTGTGTTAATGGGTTTGGCTGTAATTTAGGGACAGATTCTAATATATCTGCAGTGTGGGGACTATAAATCTGATAGGATTTTTATTTTTTTTTATTGCTGTTTTGCACAATTTGCTTAACAAAGTATTTTTTGTTGTTGAATATAAGAGATTTTGCAGATATATTTTTATACATACATTGTTTATATTTACTTATCTTACTTATCTTTCTACCCCTTTTATAGAATAGAGTAGAATAGAATAGAATAGAATAGAAAATCTCTTTATTGTCCCACAATGGGGAAATTTACAGAAGCAGAAAGATTATTGAAAATGGACAAGCAAATGAGGACCTTAGAAAAAATGTATAGGAATAACATAATAGGGAAGAGTTAAAATATAAACAATAAAATACTGTAAAGTGTTTTAACAATATAAAACTGCATCTTGAGAATAAATAACCAATATACAGCTATGGACATTTTTACAGTAATGGATATTTGAAAATAATTAATTGAAGAACGCAAGTAACAGAGGCAACAATTCAAAAATCCAACTTAAAATGTTATACAAGCCAAAAACATGGAGACATCAGGGGAAAACAAGCATGAGGAGCCAGGGAGAGATGAGGCGAGAAGACAACTACAGCGACGACAAGGAACCAGCACTGAGTGACTGCAGAGGTAATAGAACAAATGAGGGACTAATGAGCTGAATATGGAGCAGGTGTGGGTGGAACTGGCAAGAAGGAATCCAAGGGGAAAGAAAACAAGCACAAGGGGGCAACAGAGGCTACGTTCACACTGCAGACCTTGATGCTCAATTCCGATTTTTTTGTGAAATCCGATTTTTTTCGCGTTGTCATTCATATTTTCAAATATATGCAACTTTTATGTGATCTCCTGTGTGAACTGCAGTCATAAAACGCAAGTGTACCGCATGCGAAGTAGTGGACGCAAAAACGCCACAGGCAAGTGTGCTATTTTTTTTCCGGAAGTAAACATGGAGGGAAGTGCCAGCGAGCATCTAGCGGTCTTCTTCAATCATAAAAACACAATCTGTTCATTATGGTTAAACATAAATAGTGCTCTCCGCATCATCATCTGCCATGTTGTTTTTCTTGCCGCTTCTGCGTAGCAAGATGCAGAATAGTGACCTTTGTCGGGTATTAATGACGTTCAGATCGTATGAATCCGACCTGGCCATTCAGACACAGGTCACATTTGAAAAGATCAGATTGGTATCGGATTCAGGACCACAGAGCCAAGTTGTCTGGGTTGGATTGGAAAAAATCGGATCTGAGTTGTTCAGACAGCCATGAAATAATCATCAAATCATCAAAAAGTCTAAGTCTAAGATCCAGGTCGCATATGGGCAAAAAAATCGGATTTGGGTCACTTCAGGCTGTGGTGTAAACGTAGCCAGAGTAACTACAGACTGCTTGAGTATAATGGAAAATAAATCAAACAACAAAACAAAACAACTGATAACAGAAAACTGAAAACACAGCGTCACAACAAATGGGAAGAACCATAACAAATGTGGATTACGCTAAATATGGATTTGATCTCAGCAGGATTATTTTATTCTGAAAATTCTAAGGGGTAGAAGACCTACACCAACAATGGCACATAAAGTGGCATTAGACCAAAGGTTATGTAGATTATTGTCAGTTGTTATTATATTTCACTCAGTATTTTAATGATTATCTAATTTTGTCATTTGCATTCTTTTAATAAATATCCAGTCCTAATAAGCTGAACACAGAATCCACAATAACTACATGAATGTGTGCTTTCCTATGTCTGCGGTGACATAAAACATCATCTCACAGTTTCCTCCTGCTTCACTGAAAGAAAAAAAACAAACTGTTATTAAATGTCTAAAGTTGGATTTCTGCAGAGTGCACCCTGGGTGGGTTTTTTTTTTCTTGGACTGATCTGGGGCGTCTGGAATCCGCCCTTGGGGGGGGGGGGGGGGGGGGGGGGTACTGTTGGGATCCGGAGGCTTGCCCACCAGAGGGCGCCGAGGATCCCTTCTTGAGGGTTTCTGCTGTCTGTTGGGATCCAGAGGCCTGCCCACCAGAGGGCGCCAAGGATCCCTTCCTGAGGGCTTGTGCTCACCTGCAACACCTGTTTTTCATCTCCTCATCAGCCTTGGGCCTACTTAAGGAGGAGGAGACTAACACTCCAGCGCCAGAGTGTTTGTCAGTTACGGTTGAACCTGCCTGTTAACCTGAAACTCTGGAGAGTTTCGCTGCCGGTGACCAGTCTGCATGCTCTCTGTTGAACTCTGGAGGGCTTGTTCTGTCAGCATCTGCCTGCCCGCCCTCAGAAGATAACTTGGATAGAGACTCTGTCCGTGATCTGCCTGCAATCATACAGTAAGCTCTGCCTCTGCCTCAGACCAAGCTCTCAAGAGAGAGAGAGAACCAAACCTGGAGTCAGCCAGTATGCACTCTGACCATCTCAACCCAGCTCTCAGGAGGGAGAGAGAGCTCATCAGGAATCAGCCTACCTGCGCTCAGACAGCCTCTGCCCAGCTCTCAACTCTCCTCCTGCCTGCACGGGGTTCCCAACCAGAAACCTGCCCGCCAGCACTCAGACTGCCTCTGCCTAGCTCTCAGCTCTCCTCCTGCCTGCACTGTGTTCCCAACCTGGAACCAGCCCGCAGCACTCAGACTGCCTCTGCCTAGATCTCAGTTCTCCTCCTGCCTGCACTCAGCTCTGCTAGCCCTCAGCCCTCGGCCTGCCAACAGCCTCTGGATCTACAAGGTTCCCCCCCTCTCTGCAGCTCTGCTCATCTCCAGATCAGCAGAGAGCCTAACCGTGAACAGTCTCCCCAACCTTGGACCTGTTCCCTTAAATCTACATCCTTTAAATAAACCTTTAAACTTTTACCCTGTCTCCAAGTTGTTCTGCATATGTGCTAGATTCCATCACCCATCATGACACAGAGTTGTTGTCAACAGGTTTTGCACTTTTGCTTCAAACCTGCAACTTCTTGTCATCATTTTTTTATTATGAAGGTTGAATCCTTGCTCTACCTCACTGGAGACTGGAGCAAGAAGCAACGTTTAGGTCAAAGTTTTAAGATTTGGGGGAATTTCACTAAATTAGGCAACTGCCAGCCAGTAAGATGAGGGGTTCCCTGATCCAGCTAGGACTCGCTTCAGCAGAGGAAAATCTGAAGAAAGTCTCTTGTCTTGGTACAGCTCTTATTTTATCAATAATTAATTTGAAGAAAATTAAAGAACTTCTATGATTATTTTGTTGTTCAGATTAATCAACTGGAAAGAAACTGAGGTGGGAAGGCGGGTCTAATATCGGGGGAGGTGTAGGGACAGCCACCTTACACCGACCGATCATCCTTAAATATCCTTTATATTAAAACTGCATAAGCAAGGTGTTTAATTAATTTAAAGCCATTAAATAATGCTTGTCTGACCATCAGACCTAGCAGAGAAGATGTCAGGAAACAGGTGAAGGAGACCAGTGATGACATCAGCTATGAACGTTAAACTGGGGAGGCCACGGTCACATAGATGACCTGAGTTTCTGCTGACCTCTTTTTGACTGTGACCTTATGGAAAAATTACTGAAGGCAGACATGGAGACACGAGAGGTGCAGGTGAGAGGGAAGGAACAGAAGGTCTGCTCATAAAAGTCTTTCATGTAAAACATGAATAGTAATACATTTTTTACATGTAAGCAAACCAAATAAAAGTTGGTCGCATGAAGGTGTCTGTGATGTGTCTGCATTCCTCTTAGTATACCTGACCGAAGCATTTAGCTACAGCAGACATTCTAAGTCTCTAGGAAGTTCCAGTGGAGAGTTTCCAATACCTGGGTGTTCATCTCAACAATAAACTGGACTCAAAACACTGTATCCCTGTATAAGAAGGGCCAGAGCCTCCTGAGGAGGCTGAGGTCCCTTGGAGTGATCAGGCCCCTGCTTAAAACCTTCTATGATTCTGTGGTGGCATCAGCCCTCCTCTACTCTGTTGTCTACTGGGCCCCTGGCAGCACGGAGAGGGACAGAAAGAGACTAAACAAACTGGTGAGAAAGGCTGCTTCTGTCCTAGGCTGCACTCTGGACTCATTGGAGGAAGTGGCTGAGAGGAGGGTGGTGTCCAAGCTTAAATCCATCATAGACAACACCTTCCACTCTCTGCACCAGACTGTAGAGGAGCTGAGCTGCTCCTTCAGTCAAAGAATTTACACCCTGTTTGTAAAAAGGAGTGCTACCTTAGGTCATTCATCTCTGCTGCAACCAGACTCTACAATGCGGCAACTACATCGGCACAAACTTCTGCAATGTATATTATGCAATTACTATTTAATACCCTGTGCAATAACCTGTTTCTCTATAATTGACACCCAGTGCAATATCTATATATAGAAATATCCATCTATATAAATACCCATGTAAACACTCTGTGCAATAACCCTGTATAATGATGCTACTTAAAAACAAAAAACTGCCATATGTGTATACTGTATATACCTATTGCACCTTTTTTTTTTCCTTTGGCATATTTTCCTTCTTTGACTATTTGAGCTGATGTAAGCAGTACATTTCTCCACTGTGAGATCAATAAAGACAATCAATCAATCGGTGAATAACCCCGATAGAAAACAACAATGCTAATGTTAGCCTTCCTGCGTTTACTCTGTAGGTTCCAGTCCAGTAGGACCTAACCCCATCATCTACCCAGCATGCTAGATGATGGGGTTAGGTGAAAAACGGAAGTCTCTGATGAAGACAGTGGAGAGAGATACGACACTGTCAGAAAATGACCAACGCTGAGCTTGATCTGCGTTGCTGTAAGTGCCAGTTTGCCGCTGTCAGTCACAGCCCAGACCCAGCACATCATAATGTTCTGTTATTTTTTAAATAACCAGACAGTGATTGTTTACATGTAAGGATATCCGACCATTTTTCCCCATGGAAGTTTTTTTGTTTTACACTAATTCAAACATCCTGGTTATTTTGCTCTATTGGTGATATACTTAGATATGAAACTGCGGTAGGCCAGGCATGTAGCCGGTGTTCTGTCACATGAGCATACCCGGTCAGATCAGCATACCCATAGTCAATACCCGTTTATCCCTTTAGCTTTGTAAGAAAAATAAACTTTAAACCACCTCAATGGGCGTGTACGCATTTAGTCATGTACAAAAAACTGTTTAATTACTTACTTTTTGGTGCTTTTTGAAGCCTATGGCAATCTGACCTTACATTGCTTTTTTTGTACGTGACTAAAGGGATACAAGCCCGTCGGATAAATCTTTCTCGTACAAAACTAAAGGGATAAACGCAAATCTGACGTCTTGCACATGGGTATTGACTATGGGTATGCTTGTCTGATGGGGTATGCTAATCTGACAGAACAGAGGAGCAGTTCATGGTCAGTCTACACTAGGGTTGTCACGATACTAAACTTTGCAATTTGATACCGATACTAAGGAAAATATTCGATACTCAATACTATTTTTCAATACCACAAGAATAAAAACAAAGAGTCCAAAATTCTACAGAAATATTTTCATTAATAAATAAAATACAATAAATAAATACAATAAACAATAAGAACAATATTTTGAGGCTGTATGCTGTGCACAATATTAAGCAAGCTTGATAAAAAACTTATAAAATAAAATTAAGTGTTCCTTCCTTGGCTATGCTTTGCACACATAACAATGACACTAGCCAAACCAGTTAAGAAACAAAAATAATTCTCAGCAGCTACACCTGTTACAAAAAAAAGTCTGAAACTGAAAAGTGCGTAGAATTATTCAATCACACAGTGTTCTGAAAGTGCATTTTCCACTATTCTGCACTTTAGATTAATGACTGCTTAGGTGCCACTGGTGGTGGCACTGTATCCATACTTTTAAAAACGAGTATTGTATCTGGATACAACGTTTCAGTATCGATACTTTTGACAACCCTAGTCTACACTAATTGCACTCTACAAGCAGGAATAAAGTATGAAAATATTATTAATTCATTAATTCTGTATTTATCATCTTTAATGTTAGAATATCGATCAAAAGAAGTCATTGCTGTATTTTTGTTGTCAGTTTTTAATTGATTAATTAGGACGTTCTACTTTAAAGCATTGCTTCTGCCACCCATGTTTAGTCATGAACTGCTTGTTCCAGAGAGAGTGAATTACATCCTAATGAGAAAAACAAATCAACTGTTGGAGTGGATTGCCCCCATCCACTCACGCCCCTGGCGGTGAGTTCAGATAGTTGTTTTTTTTCTTGACAAGCTTTTACGAAATCATCTTTTGCAAAGTATACAGCTTGCTTTGATATTACATTGGATTGATCTGGAACTCAAGAACAGAAGATGTGTATGTGTAGACAAACAGGGTTTAAAAGCTCCATTATGTTGCCATGTCAGTAATCCAACGACATGCTGAACGAAACTGTTCAGCATGCTGTGGTTAATTAGAACCTCATGCTGTGGTTTTAGAGCTGCTGGGTTGTAAATTAAACTTGCTTTATTTCATTGATGCTAGACTATGTTCACTGTCTTTTTTAGCCTCATACAGGTGCTGGTCATAAAATTAGAATATCATGAAAAAGTAGATTGATTTCAGTAATTCCATTTAAAAAGTGAAACTTGTATATTATATTCATACATTACATACAAACTCATATATTTCAGATGTTTATTTTGTTTAATTTTGATGATTACAAATGACAACAAATGAAAATCTCAAATTCATCATATCAGAAAATTAGAATATTACTGAAGACCAATAAAAACAAAGGATTTATAGAAATGTTGGCCAACTGAAAAGTATGAACATGAAAAGTATGAGCATGTACAGCACTCAGTATTTAGTTGGGCCTCCTTTGGCCTGTATTACTGCAGCAATGCGGCGTGGCATGGAGTCGATCAGTCTGTGGCACTGCTCAGGTGTTATGATAGCCCAGGTTGCTCTAATAGTGGCTTTTAGCTCTTCTGAATTGTTGGGTCTGGTGTATTGCATCTTCTTCTTCACAATACCCCATAGATTTTCTATGGGGTTAAGGTCAGGAGAGTTTGCTGGCCAATTAAGAACAGGGATACCATGGTCCTTCAACCAGGTACTGGTAGCTTTGGCACTGTGTGCAGGTGCCAAGTCCTGTTGGAAAATGAAATCTGCATCTCCAAAAAGTTGGTCAGCTGCAGGAAGCATGAAGTGCTCTAAAACTTCCTGGTATGTGGCTGCGTTGACCCTGGACCTCAGAAAACACAATGGACCAACACCAGCAGATGACATGGCACCCCAAACCATCACTGACTGTGGAAACTTTACACTGGACTTCAAACAACGTGGATGAAGTGCCTCTCTTCTTTTCCTCCAGACTCTGGGACCTTGATTTCCAAAGGAAATGCAAAATTTACTTTCATCAGAGAACATGACTTTGGACCACTCACCAGCAGTCCAGTCCTGTTTCTCTTTAGCCCAGGCAAGACGCTTCTGACGCTGTCTGTGGTTCAAGAGTGGCTTGACACAAGGAATGCGACAGCAGAAACCCATGTCTTTCATACGTCTGTGTGTGGTGGTTCTTGAAGCCCTCACTCCAGCTGCAGTCCACTCTTTGTGAATCTCCCCCACATTTTTGAATGGGTTTTGTTTCACAATCCTCTCCAGGGTGCGGTTATCTCTCTTGCTTGTACACTTTTTTCGACCACATCTTTTCCTTCCCTTCGCCTCTCTATTAATGTGCTTGGACACTGAGCTCTGTGAACAGCCAGCCTCTTTAGCGATGACCTTTTGTGTCTTGCCCTCCTTGTGCAAGGTGTCGATGGTCGTCTTTTGGACAACTGTCAAGTCAGCAGTCTTCCCCATGATTGTGTAGCCTATAGAACTAGACTGAAAGACCATTTAAAGGCTTTTGCAGGTGGTTTGAGTTAATTAGCTGATTAGAGTGTGGCACCAGGGGCCATCAATTTTGAACCTTTTCACAATATTCTAATTTTCTGATATGATGAATTTGAGATTTTCATTTGTTGTCATTTGTAATCATCAAAATTAAACAAAATAAACATCTGAAATATATGAGTTTGTATGTAATGTATGAATATAATATACAAGTTTCACTTTTTAAATGGAATTACTGAAATCAATCAACTTTTTCATGATATTCTAATTTTATGACCAGCACCTGTATGATGGATGTGCTGCTGGCTCTGTATTGTACTAGAGCCAAGCAGGGATCATTTACTATTAAAAGGTCTTTTTTGCTCCAGTGCCAGCTCTTTACAGTGGTGACAGAAACTGCAGTTTGAAGATGAGTGGAAGCAACACATTGCTAATCATGAGTCGGTTTAATAACGTCTCAATAATGGCCGTGAATCAAAAAGGCCTCAATGTTATGCTGCTCTGCACAAATGCTATTGTTTCAATTGAGCAAACTCATTGTTTCTGTTTTATTGTCTTGTACCGAAAGCGGATAAAATTTAGGAAATCAAACATGATGTTGGGTTTCTAATCCCTTAAAACAATATGAGAGACTTTTGAACAGCATAACTATTAGTATTCAAACTAAAAGAGTAGCCATATTTATCCTTTTTTTTTTTTTTTACATTGTTCACTTTCTGCTTGCAGGAGAACACTTCTTTAGTTTGGCAGCATGCAGGGGTACAGAAATGTTGTTTCTATTATGTGATAAAATTAAATAATATTCAAAATCCTTCTCACACATAAAGCCCTAAATAACTACGCTCCGTCTTAGTGCTGATAGATGTTTCTCCTTTACTCTACTTTTCTCCTACCTGATCCAAAATAGTCAGATTATCCTGAGCTATCTCTATAGTTATGCTGCTATAGGCTAAGACTGCTGGAGGACATAGGGACCCCTTTTTATCATTGTGCTTCATTTTATCTCTATTATCTCATTCTGCAGTATTTGTTAGTTCAATCTCTAACTATAATCTCTCTGGTTTTTCTTGTCCTAGTGGCACCATCTGATATGTTCCTGTTTGGCCTTGACACCATCCTGGAGATGAATATCAGCTGTGCTGCTGCCATCAACACTGTAGATTAGAGATGATAGAGTTTGTGCCTGTTTTTTATTGTTTAGTCCTGTTTCCCTCCTAGACATAGCTACAGTAGCAGCCATTCAAAATTGGCCTTCCCAGTCAAAAGCCAGCCGAATGGCAGCAAAATCCCCTCCAACTTCCAGCCACTGGACTTCTCATTTGAATGCTAATTTTTCTTGATAAGTTACGCATAAATAATGCACAGGTTACTCATAGGTTTTGGATAAGCTAGACACCACCACTTATGAGTAACTTACATTTAACGTATGTCAACATTTAGATAACCTACCTGTAACTCATGCCCAATGTATGGCATATGCTGGCATACGTCGGGATGTCGATGCATGCCAGGGTGTTTCAGGAAAATTTGTTGTCTAAATTTTGACCCATCCCCTCGCCTGAGGAGCAATCAGGGGTTGAGGGATTCGCACAGGAACCCAGAGTGGAGGCTGTGGGGATTGAAGTGGGTACTTGCAACTTTCTGAGAGCACAAGCTCACTGCTCTAAACCACCAGGCCAAAATCCCCCCATTTATTGTTTTTGTTCTTCTTTGTTTTTAACATGTAATGTAAATACTTGTTCTTTCACTCAAACAAACTTTTATACGACCATCTTTAGAAAATGTTTGATTAATCCCAGGCCTTTGGTGTGTTTGGCTGGTTGAATCACTTTACATGATATCATTGCATAGCAGCAGCATGTGCTGTTAATGAGAACATGCTCAATCTTAATGTGTGAGATATGTGATTAGGGACCTAACCAGAGCCATATTGGAAATGAAGATGAAGTAACATCAGGGATCAGAATCAGGCTCCTCCCAGCATCCCAAAAGTCATAAAAATAGGGAAATAATAAAAGAATTATTGGGTAATGACTAAATAGCTTGAGAGGAGACTTGAGGATGATTGTACTAATTTCTCTAGAGATCACATTAATTAAAAAAAAAAAAAAACTTATCCTAAACAGACTCTTAGATGATATTTTCTTTTTTCCTAAAGTCAGTCATTCCTGAAAAACAGTTTTTCACCAAAACTCTATTAGAATTTCTTTGACCTGTTTCTTAATGCAGGATGTTAGAAAAAAATTAAATAAATAAAAATAAAACTGTGAGATGAATGTGTGGAAAATGATTGGCACAGTAGAAGAAGAAACTGTAGGTTTGCTAAAAAAAAAAAAAAAAACCACAACATTTTATAAGTGTGAAGAATGTGAGAAGGCGCACGCTCATCGCTCCTGAAGTAAATTTACACCAAACGCATCAAGCCATCTGCTATGTTAATGCAGGATGTGTTTAGCAGGATGTGTTGGAGACACACAATGTTTAATTCATACTGAACTAATGATTGCAAACGAGGCTTGACTCAGAACGGAAACATTTACCAGTTTAGGATATCAACACAATGATAAAACAGATGCCTAAAAATCCCCAGTGAAATAATCTTCACTGAAAACATCTTATTCTGCTTCTGGCTCTTAGTTGGTGTCATTTATTGGATTGAATGATTGAAGTGTGAAAAGTTAAGGCCTCTTTTTTCCCCAAAATCTGGAGGCAGTCTCTGAATGGATTTCTCTCTGTGGGGAGGACGTTTGACATCCTGAAGGAAAGAGTTTGGTCCCCAGAGAGTCGAGATATGAGATTGAATTGTGCAATATTTTTTTCTCAGTATAAAGACAAAAAAAATTCTCTTTTTCAGTAAAAACGTTTTTTTTTACTGTATAAATTACATTTTACAGATTACATTCTCTTCACTTCTGCGGCTTTCTTCGGAGTTAGGAGCAAAGATTCATTTCTGTTGGTCTTCTTGACGTTAGCAACAAAATTTCATTGGTCAATATCAGAGTGACTGTTTGGATTTGGTTTGAAGTAAAGAGACCTGGTGCAATGCTGGCGAGAGTGTAGGACTGTGCTTATGGGTGGGGTTAAAGGAGAATTCCGGTTTTTAACACTTTTAGCCCATTTTCTGTAGTGTCCAGGATGAAATCGAATGATCGACACCAAAATTTTGACAATTGGTGCTGTCTCTGCTGTTTGGCTCATGCAGAATCCCCCCCTGGCTGCTTCAGAATGGCTTACATAGTGCACGTCCGATAATGTCCTTAAAACAACCTTAAACGTTCTTTTTTTAAATATGCTACTCACCGGGTCGTCAGCGCTGTTCAATGACGTTCCAAAAAAAGTTTCGTAAAGAAAAAACGTTCCTGTAGTGTTTTATTTAGCATTTTGTAAATCCCATTGAGTTCTGTTGGAATAGTCAATATTCCCCTGCCACCGGAAACGGAAATGGGGCCTGTTTACACAGTTGTAGTCTTTTCGCTTCACTCTGTGTACTCCGACGTCGAGGTGCTAACGTCTCTGTTAAACACTTTAAAAAACTCTGAAAATGGAATACGAAAGGTGGATTCTTGATTCTCGACGTCGGAGTACACAGAGTGAAGCGAAAAGACTACAACTGTGTAAACAGGCCCCATTTCCGTTTCCGGTGGCAGGGGAATATTGACTATTCCAACAGAACTCAATGGGATTTACAAAATGCTAAATAAAACACTACAGGAACGTTTTTTCTTTACGAACTTTTTTTGGAACGTCGTTGAACAGAGCTGACGACCCGGTGAGTAGCATATTTTAAAAAAAGAACGTTTAAGGTTGTTTTAAGGACATTATCGGATGTGCACTATGGAAGCCATTCTAAAGCAGCCAGGGGGTGATTCTAAATGAGCCAAAAAGCAGATACAGGAGCAATTGTCAAAATTTTGGTGTCGATCATTCGATTTCATCCTGGACACTACAGAAAATGTGCTAAAAGTGTTAAAAACCGGAATTCTCCTTTAAAAGTCTGTAGTGAAGCTGGACAGAGACTAAACAAGATGGCTGGCATCGTATTATGAAACTAAAATACAGAAAACACATAAATTTAATTTCTTTGGAGTCCTATGTACTGTATTGATGAAGTGATCACAGTTGTTTTATGTCTATTAACATGTATGATTTATCAACTTATTATTTGTTATAAGCCTAACCACAGTCAGCAATTAGCCCATTATTAAGGCTACATGTTTCAACACAAAAGAAAGCAACATATCAGAATGTAGACTCAAATACAACCAGAAACAGGAGAACGGTAAATGAGTTTATTTGAATGTTGATCAGGTTAAAACAAGGAAGCAGGAAACACTGGAAGGGAGAGAGCAGGTTATTGATGATTCAGAGGATCTTTAGATTAAGACAGAAAGCCACTAACATTCTTCTGAATGCAGGAGTATTTATAACCCAGAGCTTAGGTTCTTCAAAGGTGATGTAGAAAATTGGGTTTTTACAATTTTTACCCAGATCTGTCTAGAAATCCATGGGGGAAAAACCTCAATGGTTTAAACAAGGGGCCGACAGAGCTCGAAGGTCCAGAGGAAGAATCAGGGTCCGGGCCAGAGACACACAAAGAGTCATGATAATCAAGAGGGAGATAAATTAACCATAACCAGATATAGAGCGGAGGAATTCAGTCCAATACAGGAGTTTTAGCGGGACACTAAACTAGTGATGTTAAGCTGGAGTCAGTCTGCTCAACACGGCTTTGACCTTTTTGAAGCAGAAGTGTCGCTGAGAAGTGTTTCGAATGCACCCCAGTCATGTGACCACAGCGAGCAGGGCCTCGTTACGTCACTTTGTATCGAGCTTCACTGTAAATTTGAATAATCTGTGCATGTCAATACTACTGAAATATTTAAATACAGCAAAATCATGGCTCAAACCATGTGTTTTTATCATTTACAATTTAATTTAAAGACAGGGAAACACATCTTATATCTAAGGGTAGTTTATAATTGATTCAGAATACTTCACTGCATGCACATAGATCTAAAATACACAGAGACGCACACAGCTATACCCACTACAGTCATCCACTAACTAATTTATAACAGATAAGTATTCACAGGGCAAATCTAAACAATTATTGATGCTTCCCCTTTAGTACAATCACCTTTATTTGTCAGAACCACAGGAGGAACGAGAAGAACCTGTGGGAACTACTGGGCAGCAGAGATGGCTCAAATCTTTTAAATTATCAGAAAATCAGGATGATTTATTTACGTCTTTATATAGTTGTAAGTGCAGCCCACTAGAATATGAAGCCCCACGGGCTGAGAAGTGTCCTAACTGACGTCAATTAGCAAAAAAAAAAAAGAAATACAGATATGCAATAGAGGAACCAGGCGGGATTCAAACTCAAAATCTGATTATCGCCGGGCATACATGTTAACCCGTCTGCCAAACAAATGTATATCTAGTTTGAAAACAAGGATGGATTCAACTCTACAACCATAGTGACAAGACCACACTGTCACACAGCTGTGATGCATCAGAAGAGCTGTTTATCACATTAAAATTTCACAGGTCATACCGTTTTTTTTCCATTATTTATCTATAGAATCATTATCAATACTATTATTATAGATGTGGACATTAGGATACCCTCTCAGCCCTATCCAGCAGATGCCGCCATTCTAAACTGTCAGGCATGATGTCAGGTTTAGGCCAATTGTGTAAAATTTGTTAAGTGGTTCACGGGGCTCCGAAATTACCACCACTAATAGAAAGCAGGGAACACAAGCAGGGTCAATGTCCAGAAAACAGATGGCTGATGTGATCTCAGTTAGGGGTGAGGCAGAGCAGAGCAATCCAGAAAGCAAAAACAGGGTCAAGCTTAGACAATCAGACAATCCCTCCTAACCGTGGGATTTCAGACAATCTGGCATGTCCAACTGGTCAAAGGGCTGCTTATGAAGGCTGGGAGGCCGGTGAGATGAGTCATAATTAAACTGAGCAGGAGCAGCACAGAAGGAGCATATAAGTAATCAGAGCAGGAGGGAAAGAGGTAGGTAAAAACACATCAGTTGATAGGCCAGAAACAATAAAGAATTAAAAAATCAGCCAAGCATAGCTTAATATTGCACAAATATTTTATTTGTGGATTGTTATTTCGATAACACCCATCAGACCAAATAGACTCCATCTAAAAAACATGTAAAGCCTTTTATGAACAGATACTTGGAAGAAATGTGCTAAAGATTAATTATTCAAAATTGTATGTATGCATCTTGAGAGAGAAAAAGAAGAATTAAAAGCATGGGGAGGGCATGTAGGAGCGTTTTTATTTACAAAACTTCACCCATCTGTTCACTGGTGACAGGAGGTAACAAACCACCCAAAGGTGCTGCATATCGCTCATCACTAAGCAGCCTATCCCAGTTTCACACTGTAAAAAACTATTTCCAGCTGTAAAGCGTAAAAAGAAGTGTTCAACATTGGGGCAGTAATTTAACAGGTAAAGTTCAACTTTTGTTGATTTTTTTGTAAAATCTGGGGAAACCAGCTGTTGAAGTTGGCTGTTGAGTTGGAGGCTTACTGTTGTTTCAAAGTTCAATTCTAACGATTAAAATTGCTGTTAAAGAGATGCTGCCAAACACAATGGTTTGTAGTTTCAGTCCAATGAAAGATTCTTAAGTGGAGATTTGAACTGTTAAAGACGGGAAAACAGTGTACGATTTTTTGCCCTTTTTGGGCCGATTCTCTTCGTGCAAGAATTTTTCAATCGGAGTTTCAGCCTCGTCCTGCGTCGTGTAGTATACAGGGGGTAATGAGTGGTGCTCAGCCTCTTAGGACCACCTCCCCATCAGGAATCGTAAGTTCAGAAGAAAATCAAACAAGTCTGAAATTCAGTTGGCCCTCCTGAGGTGTTCGTGGGTAAATCCTGTTCTTCCTTTTCTTCTTCCAGATAAATGAGTCCCACCAGCGACATCTCTCTGTGCTGAGTCCAATGTGTGGTTCTTGGACATACAGTGTGAACCGTTAGATGGCATCAGAGCTTCGGGCCACACAGAGTAAGGACATGCATCGAGAGCTGTGAACTTTTAAACCCTGCAGTTTCGTTGTACAGTTTGTGCTGTAGCTGAATATAATGATTGAAAATATCATACACTCTATGCCCGGCTTAATGAGCAGAGTAGCAACCTTCTGCAAAGGTTGAAGATTTAAATTTCAGACTGGAACCTGGAGCAAAAAGAATAATATATAAATGCAGATGACACATTTTTTTCTTTTTTAACGTAATAAACATAATACGCTGAAATAATTTGTGAGAAAATAATGATACCCCTTTAATGTTGTTGTCAGCGTAGAACTGGGAAGAAGTCTAGGGCCTAAATACCAAAGTAGTGCAGGAAGAGATTGTGGCTTAATCCCAAACCGCCTCCTAACTAATAACACTTAACTGTTAGTTGCAATAAAGTTACACTCAAAGTTGTGGAAGGTGCCTGGACTGTACGTGGGGGGTATAAACCTAAATGGGACAGCCTCTTCCAACCAACAGAAAGGGAAAGCTGTCGTTCCTATGGCAACACAGTGACGCCTCGTGTGTGCCTTTAGCTCTGTGGCGCAAAGTGACAGACACAATTAATCCCTAAATAGAAGGTCCTCTTTGAATTTGATTGAATATATTTATTTTTAAGAAACTGACAAATGTTTAATGTTATATTTCATTTTTCCTAACTTGTGATTTTCTATCACTGTGATAAGGATGCGGCGAACAAGCCAAACTTACATTTAACTGAACACATTTCCTCCGTTACTAGTGTTCGCCATTACAGCCGCTCCCAAAATCCAATGAGCCTGCATTGATGCAGACTATCTAAGGCCTGAATAGTCCACTCTCCCTACCCAATACATGGTTTGGGAGGGCCCTTAATGTGGTGGCCCCTCCACGGGAACAGAGGCCAGTTTGGGATTCAGCCAAAGAAACCAGTTTAGCTCATCAGAGCAAATGAATTGTAGCTGAGGCAGAGAGACACGCAAAGAAGCTGAAGGGAGGAGCTTGATAGTGGAGGAGCTAAAATAAGACAACAGCTAATTAACTATAGTGAACACTGAATATATATAAGAATATAAATGAAAAGCATGAAATAGTGAGTACATATAAGATCTCCATACCCTAACCCCTTAAGCCTGGGCTGTTACTTGCTTTAACGGTTAATCTCTTTTTTCTTCTTTATGAATCACTAAGACTGATTTAAAATTAAATACATTTCAGACCTCTATAAGGCCAGATTAAAAGATGGCACACTTTCTTTTTACTCGACCGGAACTAGCAATAAAATGTGCATGATGTTCGCAGGCAGGTGCGAATGGGTGGGAACTGAACGGTCACAGCTGACTGGCTGCAATGTACTCTCCACAAGAAGAACATCGTACTTCCTAGAGAGTGTCGCCTAATTGAACTTTAGCTGGATGAGATGCATGAAGCTGGATCTCATTAAGGCAGTGAGCATGAAGGAGAGAATCTCTCATATCTGTATTTTAATTGCCAGCTCTCTTTTATAATCAGATTAGCTGGAGAGAGCACTGAAGAGTCAGATAAGACAAAAGACTAATTGAATTAGAGGCAAGGCAAGTGGGTGCAGGAGAGAACAGACTGTAAGAAAGTGCAAACGAAATGAAAAGACTGAAGGAAAAGTGAAATCAAGGGTTCCTGGGATGAATGGGGTCAAATAGTCTAGTAGTTTTTCAAGTCAAGTTCCTCTTTCTAATATCTATGCTGTAACTCGCTGTTTGGGCTTCATTATTCCGTGTATGATGGGGTTATTGTTATGGTAACAACTTCATCCTCCTCTTCAAAAGATAGTGGTCATTCAACCCACTCAACACACCATGATAGAACTGAAAGTCTGTTTTGGTTTAAACAGTCAGCCAATTGAATAAGGAGGTTGAGCAGGGTTGTGAACCAAGAATGAGAAAACAGTGTTCTGACTAGCTGAAAAACTTTAACATTTGAATTAGAGTTGCTTTGGATAAAAGATGGCTTTAATATTGATCTTTATAAAAGTAGCTAATGCAGGTAGACCATTCTTATGAGCTTACTTTAAAGGTTAGAAAAGAACTATCCAGGATTTAAAGTCCGGTCAGCAGGGAATAGTCAATGGATCATTATCTATACCTCAAACTAATACGTTTCCGGGGATTTAATGAATTTAGCATTAATCATTAGACAATAAAAACAATAATTTTTTGTCAGGGAGGGGCTATTCTTGCCCAAATATAGTAACACCTCACTTCTGACAGTGACGCAACGTTGTGGTAAGCCTAGCAACATTCCAGCCGCTTTACAAGCAAAATAAATGGGAACTACTAGACACTTTTCCAGAGGACTTCATCATTGAAATTCGCGAGAGCTATTGTTAAACTAACAACATGCATGGCAGTTGGACGTTGTAATACATCGGGCAAAAATGGAAAAAAAAAAAAAAGTTTTTTTCACCTTTCCGTTTCATGATCCTCCACGGACGGGTTCGTCATTGGATTGCCATCTTGAAGAGGGAGGATTTTCCATGAAACGTCTGGCCAGAGAAAAAACAGGTAATATGTAGCCAACATTTTGAAAAAAAAATTATTTCAAGATGATTTGGATAATAGCGCGTTGTGACAAACACCAGATACAGCACTGGGACTTGATCAACAGCCGATACCGCACTGTGACGTCACAAACCAGTAGGTGGCAGTAGTGTTCTTTGACAAACATGGATGCCTCCAGTAAAGCACATTCAAATGAATTTTACTCTTAATTTTACTCTAAACTTTTACTCTTAATTAAAAACACTTATCATTTATTGAACAGTATGTAATAATTTCATTTTCAAAGTACTTTCAGAAGTCTGAATTCTGAATATGACTTGACCTTTCTTTTAAACAAGACAAAACGATTACCTGAAAATAAAGACTCATTTGCATCAACCAAAACAACCGCATATTTATCATCTTTACATCTTAACCTTTTGAGATTGTAGACATTAATTACCTTGTGATGTAATATAAAGAATACAAAAATGGTAAAATCAGTTTATAAAATGTTTACTCGGCATAAAAAGTAAGGCAATGTGTTTCTGGTTAATAATTTCTTCCATAAAATTGTCAAAATTCTCAGTCATCCAGTGATTAATCAGTTTTTCTGAAGACTTTTTGAAGCCTAACAAGAAGTCTTTGTTTGTTCTGTTAGCATTCACCAGGACAAACTGTAGTTGGTGCGCTGATGTTATAAGCCTGTTTGATGATTTCTTTCATAAACTTTATTTTTAATGTATCAATTCAAGACTACTATTGTCTAACGGGAGTTTCCGTTTGTGTGGGTTGTTTTTTGTGTTTTCCTCTCTCCACCACCAGGCGGTGCCCTCTCCTCGTTGGGCCTCCCTGCACAGCTAGAGCTTGTTGGGTCATTACCAGAGGAGTACTTGAGCAGCGGGCTGTCACCACCTCAATGCCAGAATGTTTGCCAGTATTGGGTACTCTAGCCAAACTGAGATTAGCAGAGTCTACCTTAGCATTGTTTATCTGAGTCTGAACTTGTTTTTTGTCTTTGTTCTTCGGCAGTAAGACTTCCTGTGTTACTGGATAAGCCTGGACCTTCTACCCCTGGAAGGGTTTACTGAGTCTCACTGAGCAAGGGGAAAACCTCCACATGATCTGTTCAAGTCCACTCCTGGAAAACCAAGTGACAGTCCGCTCCTTTACTCCTCTGGGTCCAACGTATGTCTGCCTGTCCGTTCTCCAACGAGTTCCCTCTTCTCTGGATTAAACCCCCACAAACTAGATCCAAGGATAAACCAAGAGCCCCCCAAAAGAGAGTGCCTCTCCAGCAATATTCAAGCCTCAGTCTATTTTCCCACTGTCCCTGAACTGATCACTGTGATCTCCCCTTGAGAGTTTCTGATTCCGGTTCACCAGTCCGCTGAGTTCCAGCATTGTTTTCCTCACAGAGTTTCAATCTCCATCAGTGTTTGCTAACCCACAATAGACCTATTAAACTTTTACCCTTGGTCTCTGAGTGGTTCTCTGCATGTGTGTCAGATCTTTAAAGCCCATTATGATAAGTCTGAACCCTTCTTAAACAACTGAGCTAACTAAGGTAAAAGTTGTTGTTAGCCAACTAACGAGATCTGACTCTTCCCTGACTGAACATACTTTTGGTTCTCTGATGAAGGATTTACCCCTGTACCTCTTTACCACTGGCAGAAAAAAAACTGCTTTAAACCTGCAAACAATCAGCTTTTAGTGGCAGTGGAAATAGCTTACTGATGACTTGGCATTCGAATCTGATTAAAATTGCCTTAAAATGGCTTGGCTCCAAATGGCATTCAGTGCAAACACCAGACATGGGTTGAGCCGCTAATTTACCTAATATTACTGGCCGTAATACAGCAGCAGCAATTAAAGAAGGCCCTTCCCAGTCAAAAACCAGTGGAATGGCAGCAAAATCCCCTCCAACTTCCAGCCAGGGTTTGACCAGGAGATAGAAATTCTCCTTAGATCTTAATGTCCACAAATCATGACAAAAATAATATTTTAGATGTTTAAAGAGTAATTGTAGGGGACCAGCCAAGGACCAACAAAAGACCACCCAAGGGCCCATCAAGGAAAATGGGGAAATTTTGAATGGCTACCACTGTATACGGATGCCACAACATCTTGCCAGTCAGGTCTGATATAACAAGCCAAAAAATTTTTATTGGCATTCAATAAACAAGGTAAAGCTATGATTAGAGATATTCAGATGCACAAAAGAGCCAAACATTAATGCTCCCTTCCAGGTTGCTCTCCATTGTCCTGATTTCTGTCACACTGATGACATCATCAGAGCTAACCCAGCGTAATGGTGTCATCAGACACAGCGATGGGGGAAAAGAGGACATACCCCTTGGAAGTGTGGGGTCAGAACCCCTTTTTTTGTTTTTTTTGTTTTTTTCAATGGGAAGCCAAATGCTGATTGTTAGCGTGTCGACCCATGTCTATTAAAACATGTTTTAAACAGCTAATTTCATTAAGAGCACACCTTTAGTGGTGCACTGTAAATGTGGCCTTAGCTTTACAAGTAGCCTCATGATTTCTCAATGTTCTGGTCCAAAGTGAGTCTAAGCAAGACTGTTTCATTTTTTTACATTACAGTGCTGCTAGTGGCTCGAGGGCAGTGTTACAGGTCTAGTGCCGCTTGTAGATAAAAGTTACAGTGTTGCTTTAAAAATAGCTGGATAAAACATTCAAAGGTGATGGCCACAAATTCAGTCCATCCCACATACTTTTCTCCATTAGTATTTGCCAGCCAGTTACCAGGTATGCTTATGCTACTGACTTAGACAAACTTTATTGTCATTTTGTACACATAGTGTATACAAAGTGAAATTTTGTTTGGTACAGCTCTCATGACATTTCCATTTCTTAAAGTGCAGCAGTGATCAAATGTAAACACATGACTTGATATAATTTAGAGTTTTTCCAACATTTGGCTTTTGTTTTTTTTCCTTTTTCATTTTTTTTTCAACATTCAGCAGTCTGATGGCAGTGGGAGAGAAGCTGTTTTAAAATCTGCTGGACCTGCATCCAATGTTTTGAAGCCTCTTCCCAGAGGGCAGCAGGGAGAACAGTCCATGGTAGGGGTGTGAGGGGTCATATATAATGTCCAGGTGTGGGTGTCTGTGATGTGCATCCCCAGGAATTTGGTGCTTTTGACCCCCTCTACAGCTGAGCTGTTAATGACCAGTGGAGCGTGGTTAGGCCGGTTCTTCCTGAAGTCGACAATGATCTTCTTTGTTTTCTCCAAATTCAGGATCAGGTTATCATCTCTGCACCAGTCCACCAGCTGCTCCACCTCCTCTCTGTAGTCCTGGTCGTTGTCTCTGAAACCCACCACCATAGAGTCGTCTGCAATCTTCACCATGTGATTGGTGGTGAACCTGGGTACAAACCTGCTAACCAAAACAAACCAGACATTTATCTTACCTGTTCAGAAGAGAAGCAGAAACTTCTACTTGGCTTCCGATCCACTTTGCTTCTTTAAATCAGCACCAAAAATTGGTTAAAGGTTTCTGTGGAATAGTTCTATTACTGTTAGTGGAGAATCAGTCTGTGTCCATGCTGGCATGGTAATCAGAATTAAATACCTATATATTTTGGACATGTCAAAATGTATAAACCATTTATACCAATTTTTTTGTACAATAAATCCTATTATTCTATACCATTCTAGATGTATGATTTTTGAAAAGTTATTTCTTTTGATAAAAAAGTTTTATATTTTTTAAATTATATAAGCATACCAGCATATTTGGTGGCAGTATATTTATAATTTTATATTTAATACTTTTGTCCACTTTAATAAAAGATAATAAATACATAAATAAAAAATAAATAAAAAAATAAGACCATGTCATATATTTATGCTTTAGGATTTTGAAAGTTATCCAGGGCCTGAATATTATACGAGGGGCATTCAATAAGAACTGCCCCTGACCCACTTCCAGATGGTTAATCAATCTTAAATTTTGCATGTGAAATAATTTTAATTTCTATAGATTAAATAGCAAATCACAGCTCTGACCTAATTGTGGTTTCTGATTTACAGGTGTTCGAACTGAGTCAAGTCTGTGTTTTTGCATCTGAAATGACGCACCCAATGGGAGACTTTGATCAAATGAAAGTAATTATAGTGATAATGTCCCATAATATAACCTTGTAAAACATTTTGCAAGGTCATATAACATGCATCATCACCATAAGATACTTTAATTTTATCAAAAGTCTCCCGTGGTGTGAGTCCTTTCCAGTAGAAAAACCGGATCACTGCTCGACACTCAACAGGCTCCATTTCAGACTTTACTCTGTTCAAACACCTGTAAGTCAGAAACCACAAATAGTTCAGAGCTGTAATTTGCTACTTCATCTATAGAGATCTAAATAAACTCACATGCAAAATTTCAGCTGGATCAAACATTTGGAAGTGTATAACAGCGGCATTACTTATTGAACACCCCTGATAGATATCCTTTTTGTTTCATAGAACTTTCTAGGACTTCAACAAAGGATTCAGCATGGTGCCTACCCCTAGGCAAACCCTGATAGGAAAAAAAAGATGCAAACACGCTCACATCAGTGTGGTTAATCTCACAGCTAATGTCTGATATCCAATGGCCTTAATCAAAAGCTCCTGCTACGATCCTCTCAGCACTTAGTTAATAAATCATGGCGTTGATGAAAAATGGGCCATCTCACAGTACACTGCTGCTGGGCCATGGCACGGTCCCATTTGTTAATGTAGCTTTCTGTGATCTCTGTGTCATTTTAGTTTCTTAGCTACCTATTTTTGTTATTCTTCCTGTCTGTTACTTTTGTAATTATCTCTTTGTCATGTGGGTAACTTCTTTTATTTATCTGTTTAACTTCCTCCTGTTATGCTTTGTCTTATCTAGTGACCTCACTACAAAATCAACATTTCTTAAATTAAGTATATTTACCTTTAATTTGAGTAGGTAAATAACATAATGGAAGGATTATTTTTACTCTTAAAATAAGATAATTAGATAATATATCTATTAATAATATATACTATTCTTTACTATCAGGAAGTCCAAAAACTGTAATTAAAAGCCTTCAGCTGATCCAAAATGCTGCAGCCAGAGTTCTGATGAAAATAAAAAAGAGAGATCATATCTCTCCTATCCTGGCTTCTCTTCATTGGCTTCCTGTTAAATCCAAAATAGAATTTAAAATCCTCCTTCTCACATATAAAGCCTTAAATGGCCAAGCTCCATCTTATATCAGAGATCTGATTGTTCCTTATGTTCCTAACAGAGCACTTCGCTCTCAATCTGCAGGTTTACTTGCAGTTCCTAGAATTTCTAAAAGTAGAATGGGAGGCAGATCTTTTAGTTATCAGGCTCCTCTCCTGTGGAACCAACTACCAGTTTTAGTCCATGAGGCGGGCACCCTGTTTATTTTTTAGGGTAGGTTTAACACTTTCCTTTTTGATAAAGCTTATAGTTACTGTTGCTCGGGTTTTCCTGAGCTATCTCTATAGTTATGTTGCTATAGGCTTAGACTGCTGGAGGACACAGGGACCCCTATTTGATCATTCTGCTTCATACTATCTCTCTCTGCACACTCTGATAGTTCAATCTCTAACGTTTTGCTTTCTCTTCTTTTTATCATAGTATTTTCACCTCCTCTGTTCCTGTTTGGCTGTGATTCCATCCTAGAGAGAAATATCAGCTGTCCTGCTCCCATCAACACCTTTGATTATAAATGTTTGAGATCAGCCTGTTTTTCAGTTTAGTCCTGTTTCTCTGACTGTGACTGGCTGGATGTGCTCTCTTCATCCTCTGACATGGGAGCTGGCTCAGAGCTCATCTGCCTGGCTGTGTGTTTCCTGGTTGCCTTTTACAGCTGCTTTTTGTATTTCTACTTCTGTCTCCTTTAACCCTAGTCAGTCTCTTCCTCTCCACTTTCATTACAAGCATGCTTAGTGTAAGGGATTGCATTCGAGTCAATGAGACAATGCAATCAACGGGTTTTTCTTAGTTAGAAAAGTTTGAATCAATTTGACTGTATGATCTAGTGAACTGTAAAGTGCCTTGAGATGACCTGTGTTGTGAATTGGCGCTATATAAATAAAATGAACTGAATAATATGCACTTGAAATAAGACAATGCAATTGTTATTTCTTATTTCAAATGAAAATTATCTTGTCTCTTCTTGTTGGCGAAGAGTCTCACTTACCTCCTCAATTCAAGAACAAAAGCACTTATTTTAAGGAAAAAATTACTCATTCAGACTTACATTTTTTGCAGTGCAATGTCCTTTTATCGTCCTATCATTTGTTCTGTTTTATGGATTACCTTCACCTCTCTTCTCCTCTTACGTGCCAAAGATCCTTTACTCTTTAACACTCTCTTTTTAAATTTGATCCTTTACGTTTCCTCCCTTTAGTTGCTCCCTTAAAGTGTTTTGATGTTATGCAGTGTCATTTTCCCCAGCCCTCTGTCCAATTTGTTTACCAGGGGGTGTTGTATTGTGTTTCGTTGTGTGGTCTTGGTGGGTATGCTGCTTGGTGAACAGAGCTGCTGTGAGGAGGTAATTAACTGCTCCTCATTTAGACAACAAGCTCAATCAGCGCATGAGAATGACTACATGTGGGCTTGAATACCAATCGCAGGGGCCTCTGGCAGACTCGCACACCCACACACACACACACACAACCGCCTTTTCACATGACCTTGAGAAGAGAAAGAAGGAGCAGTTAATGAAGACTGCATTCAAGCTGGTGTTATAAAGATTTATCAAAGAATGACAGGAGAAAACTTTTTTGTGTGTAAATTTCCTACTTAGCAAATAAGCACACTGGCAGCCCCACATGGCAGCAGTGGGTAAGTGTTTAAAAAAAATCAGATGAAGTTTAAACCAAAGTCCTTGTCAGATAATCACAATAAAAAGAAATCAGAGATTCTTTTTAGAAAATAAAAATATTACATAACACTTTTAAAAATAGCTTGTTTTGTTATTATTTTATTGAAGGATTCTGTCATGGTCAGTGTTGGAAATGTTATTTAAAAAGACCCCACTCATTTTCTGTCACACTTAATCACAGTTGGGGTTGTGAGTAGGGGTGTAAATAACACCCATCATGGTGGTTCGATTCAGTATCGATTTCCTGACCCTGATTTGATTATTTTCGATAATCAAAAACACACCACGATACGGTTTGATTTAATGTTTTTTTCACCCTTTTTTCCCAGGCTAGACAATGTTTCAAGTTTGAAATAAATCAATGAAAGCTGTAATATTTTTATATTTATTTGTGAAGTAACAGCAAATATTAGAAGTAGCAAAGTTGTACGCCACCTAGGCCTCTGAAAATCTCATTTCCTGAAAAATAATAATGTCTCTAAGTTATAGATTCTGAAAGGCATTGCATTAAAAACTTCTGCATGCAGAAAAAGGGTAGTGGCTGAAGGAAGCGAGGTAGGAGGGCAAAATAGGTTCTTCCCGCTGTTTGTTTGCCGGCAGGGTGCTTGGAATGCGGCAGCAGGGAGCCTGGACGCAATGGGAGCAAGCAGCAGAGCGCGAAGTCACGTGGACTGAACTGTGGAAAGCCGAGCCCCAGCGCATAAAATTCCTGGTCTAAGCTGTATACGACGTATTGCCAAGCCCGTCTAACCTGTTCTGTTGGGGGAAGGTGGAGTCACAAGCATGTGCCCTGTGCCAGAAGAGAGGGACCCTGGAGCACATCTTGAGCTGCTGTCCAAGGAGCCTGAGTGAGGGGCGCTACCGCTGGCATCATGACCAGGTCTTGAAGGCCATAGCGAACACCATCTGCAGTGGAATAGCCAACTGCAAGCGCCTCCGCCCAGCAAAGAAGACTATCTTCTTTATTAGAGCTGGAGAAGGACCACCAACTGTTGCCAGGGTCTCTTCCTCTGGCCTGCTCACAATGGCACAGAACTGGGAGCTGATGGCAGACTTGGGGAAACAACTGAAGTTCCCAGAAAATGTGGCCACAACATCACTAAGGCCAGACGTTGTGCTGACCTCAGCAACATCGAAGCAGGTTGTGCTTCTGGAGCTCACGGTCCCTTGGTAAGACCGCATCGAGGAGGCCAACGAGAGAATAAGGGCTAAGTACAGCGATCTGGTGGAGCAGTGTCTGCTCAATGGATGGGATGCAGAGGGTTTGCGGGCCAGTCCCTCTGCAGGGTGTACAGCATGCTGGGCATCACAGGGGCCAGCAAGCGAAGGGCCATCAAGGAGGCCACAGAGGCAGCAGAGGTTGCCTCGCGGTGGCTGTGGATCAGGAGAGGAGATCCGTGGGTAGGGTAGTGCTACCTGGACACAAGCTGGGGTCTGATCAACCCCGGCTGGGTCGCCTGGAGGAGAGTGTATGATGTTTGAAAGACCAGAAACACTCTATGATACCAGGTAACATCACTGATGATGTGTCGAGGTTGCATCACTAGTTGATGTATGTACAAAGAAACCTTTCTGCACATACGTAGCAAGTGGACTGATCCAATGTGGCGGACATTGGAGGGGGCTCTGAGACACCCTTAATATTCTAAGCATTCTGAAAGCATTTTAACAAAATTATTTTAATCATAAACATATTTAATTTGCACAAATAAGTAATAGCTGTATCAACCATACATGTAAAAGGATTTTTGGGCCCCCCAGGAACTTAGGGCCCTAGGCAACCACCTAGTTTTGCCTAATGTTAAATCCCCCCTGTATATCCTAAACAAACTTAGGTAACATTCAATGTGTTTTCCTGGATTATTTTTTTTTTTCTCATTTTGTCTCTCATAGTTGAAGTGTACCTATGATGAAAATTCTAGACCTCTCTCATTGCTCTAAGCAGGATAACTTGCACGATCAGTGGTTGACAAAATACTTTTTGGCCCGACTGTATAGATAAAAGCTGTACAAAATCTGGATCATTACCAAGTGTTCTGCTCTCAACCTCTTCATTCAGTCTGCTTTCTTGTTTGACCGAGATTTCAAGGAGAGCATGCCTCTCTTTCCTATGTTTCTCTCTTCTATATAATACTCTATAATACTGCGCTTTTTTGGGTCAGATGCTGAAGCTATCAGTTGTCACTACTGCCACCCTCTGGTTTAAGGGGGAACTTCTTGTTCAGCAAAAATAATAATAGGGAATCCTTTCTGCATCCAGATTATGATGTGGCTCATCACCAAAATTGAATGGATTGTTTCTTGGACTGAGGTGCACTTTTGGTAAAAATGTAATTTAAGCTTTATTGAAACTTCAATCTGGAAAACACTCATCAGCTTCACCTGAACCACCTTCGATGTACCTTGTTCAGCTCCAACCAAACACCTCAGGACCACAACTTCTCTGAAGCCAATCATCTTTCAAGGTTCCCTTCAATTGGCTCCTGACTCTGCTTCTCCCTCCAGCACACCAGAAAATGTTCTCCCACCTCCGCTCCATTTCCTCCTTCATTCTCAGTCCCACTCACCCTCTAGCTTATCCCCCGCCTCCCCCTAGTTTCCAGGCCCTGGGGGAAGACTACTCTAGGTTACTCATCCAAAAGTGTGTTCAAAGCATCACATTCTCCTGCCGGGGCCTGAGTGCCAAAGAAGTTATTTCATTTATGTCTTTATCCACTTCTGTCTCCTTGAACTCCAGTCGGCCTCGGGAGATCGCCGCTCGCACTGAGTCTGGTTCTGCTGGATGTTTCTTCCTGTTAACATGGAACTTTCCTCTCCACTGTCGCTACATGCATGGACAGAGCGAGGGACTGCAGTCAATGAGTTACTAACTTAGTTACTCCACTATAAGAATAACTAGTTACTAGTAAAAGTAACTATTGTGTTACTTTTGCATCTCTCACCCCCATAACCCTCACTACCCCACCCCCACCTTCTCGCCATGTGTTTCTAAAGCCAGCTGAATAGAGCGGACGATAAAGACAAGTACCTGCAGAGAGTTTTGCATTTATTGCAACTCAACGTAAATGACATCAGGGTGGAACGCTATCTGACGGGCCTATAAACCCCGTCAGATAGCATTCCCCCTGTCTAACATGGGTATGAATATGTATTAAAGTACAGTTAAAGTCTCTTTAAAATGTCAAGCAGTAGTCAAGAACTTTGTATTTTCCCTTAAAAAAATCATCATTCTAAAATACAGCATTGTCAAAAGCAAAAATAGAAAGATAACAGTGAAGTGTCATATTACAATGCAGACAGGGCCCTCACTTTTTCACTCTGTATTAATATTGCAGGTCTAGTAGGAGTGTGCAGTGTTTGTATAATCATTGACACGTTGTGCATTTTTTAATGTGTCAAATCCCAGTGATGTTTAAAATGCAGGAAGATTTAAATAAGCTTCTATATGCAGATGCTTTCAGTTAATGGTGGATTTTTTTTTAAACCTAAATTTAAACATTGAAAAATTGAGTGTTGCTTTCTAAATCTAAAGTCAGCACGAGCTGTTCTGAAGGGAACTTCCATGTTCTGACCCACACAACAGTCTGTTACTCCAAGCTAACGGTTAAAGTTAGCTTGGAGTAACTCAATGCTATTGGCTAATGCTGGCTAAAGCTAACAGCTGAAGTTAAACCAACCTGCTAGACTGAAAGAGAACATAGTGATGATGGTTCACTCGCCCACCTACTGTACACATCTGTTGTAAATCATTTGCACTATGATTGAGTTTAAATTCCATGCTGGACTGCCTCTCAGGGGGTATTTCATGCCGCCAATTACCCAATTTACCTCGTTTATCAATTAGGCACCCAGGACCATCTCCAAATGATGCTTTATGCCAGGGGTCACCAATTAAAAATCAGTGGAGTCCCAATCTGTTACCTTAAACAGAATTTAACACTGAAATAAAATTAGGTGCTTATGCATCCAAGTTCTACATTGACTTAAAAAATAAAATAAAATATTTTTCCATTTTAAAATATAAAGGGTTTTTAGAAGTAGAGAAAAACAATCTTTCAGTTTGGTGTATAAACAATTTCCTTTTTTTTTTTCTTTTTTATGTCTTAATGAGAGCAGTGGGCTTTAGGCTGCCCTGCAAGGCTTTAAACCTGGGTTTGAATGGAGACAAAACCATTCTCAAGCACAGATCAAGGGGCTCATTTTGGGCCTAGATTGATATTTATTATATTAGGTATGAAAAGTAGGACATGTCTGGGGAAAAAAAGAGGACGTCTGGTCATCCTAACATATTCTAAATGTGCAGCGTATTCTTTGAGCACCATTTCACTTTTTTTCACCAGTTCACCACAGTTCTTCCAGCAGTTCACACTTTCTCTGCTCTCTTTTTCTCATCATCTTCTCCTTTTTTCCCATCGCCCGGCTTGCCACAGGTTTGCCTGCTGTGTCTAAAAGTAGCAGCAACAGCAACCCAGACTGACAGCAGCTCATTGGATAATTTGTATCACATGCAGCCTGGCGCTGGACTGGGGTTCAAGGAGACAGAAGCAGAGATACAAAAAGCAACTAAAAGGCAGCCCTCTCCAGGAAACACACAGCCAGGCAGACGAGCTCTAAGCCAGCTCCAATGTCAGAGGATGAAGAGAGCACATCCAGCCAGTCACAGTCAGAGAAACAGGACTAAACTGAAAAAGAGGCATATCTCGAACATCTATAAATAATGGTTTTAATGGCATCACCACAGCTTCAGATTCTTTTCAAGATGGTGTCACAGCCAAACAGGAGCAGAGCAGATTAAACTACTATGAGAAAAAGTATAGAGAGCAGAACGTTTGAGATTGAACAAACAGATTCTGCAGACTGGCAAAATATAGATAGAATGAAGCAGAATCCCACATTTGAGTTTGTAACTATAAAACAGCTCACCAAATTTGTGAAGTCTTTAAAGCTTAACGCAAATCTCACAGGCAAACATAAGAAAAAAAATGCTTGAGAGTATAAATTTTGCCATTTTTAAGATTATTCTTTTACTTTCCAACATACTGGCATAAACCTAGAGTACATACAAACACAACCAAGGTTCTCTAAAATAAAAGTGATTGCATAGCTCAAAATTATACTGAAAAAAAGAGTATATTTGAAGCTTTAAATTTAATTGAAAGAAGGATGTCTAGTGTGAAGATTCCTCATTCTTAACTAACTGCATGTGTAACCCATGACGAAATAGAACTGTTGTTGTTGTTCAAAAAGCCCTTAAAAGCTGATTCGTGAACAAGCACAGATGTATTAGCATGGCAAAAACAAACCCCATCTAAACCAGCTCATTTGTCAGCATCTGCAATTTTGGTTTGAGTTGCTTTCTACTATCATCTTGCTTCAGTAAAACTGCTTGAATTAATTAAAAAAAGCTGGTACACTTCAAAGCACAGCTGAAATGCAGAACATAGATTAGCCCGAACAAACACATCAGTGTTTCATTCCATGAATGATGAGTCAGTCACTTGATCCTCAAGCACAACGAACACTTGATGTGGTGAGAAAGGAACTCCAGCAGGCACCTCATCTTGATTGTCAGGTTTATTCAATGATGATTAGAAAGTTAATGTATGTGCATATGGAACTTTGAAGAAATTAGATGCTTAACTCTGTTTACTGCAAACCGTCATGCAACGGTGGTAGAAAATTGCTGATGTTTGTGCAAGGCTAATCACAGTTATCGGGAGACCACTCTATTCTGTGATTCAATCAGAAGGAGCATTTTGTCCTATGACCTGATCAATTGCCTTGTCAGAAGAACACTCTATTTTGTAACCCACCCCATGTGTTATGATCTGCTAATAAAAAGGCTTCTGCTGAGGAAACCCACCAGAGAGTAGATGTAGTTTAACGTGGCTCTCTCCTTCTGCAGAAGCCATTAATCCCTCTTCTGTGTTGACTCCTTTCTCCTTTATGGACCTACATTTTTGAAATTAACATTCATCCACATCAGAAACCAGAGCAACTGGATACAATAGGGTGCAAAATTATTGATCAGAATATTTTACATCTTTGTTTCTAATTCCTGTAGACAAAATATATTGATCAGCATGCATAGTATATGCATGTACTGCATACATGTTTTGAAACAGTTTGACGAATCCTCCTTGAGGTAAATGGGGAAGCCCACCAGGTCAGACACTTTTGTTGCATTAATGTTGTTGTTTTTTCTTAACAGATACAAAACATAAACATAGTAATGGAAACCACCAAGCAAATACAGTAAAAGTATCTAAGTACCTGTTCCTCACAGGCTAACAAAAGCTGGTTCATCTTTTCACAAATCCATCCAGTTTCCTACCTTTTGTAAAATGCAATCAGCTGAGGACCATATATTCATTCAGTGCAACATAACCCAAAAAAAGATAATATGAAAACAGAACCGCATTCTTGACACACTACATTTTATCTAGCTGTATTTACTAGTGATACAGGAGGAGAATATGCTGGTGAAGATTCTCAGTCATCCAGGTCATAGTCATTCAAAACTATTTTTTCAATTGAAAAAGCTTCCTGAATGGGAAGAGAAAATTTCTTCAAATTTGGAAACAAAGTCAAGTGGATTGTTTTTCAACTTTTTTGGAAAACAGCCAGAGAAATTCTGATGATCTCTTCACTGTTGAAAAGATCATCTTCTTTCTGCAGATGTCTTCTGGAACTCTAACCATCTCAAGCCTCCTGGTTTCCAGAGAAACCTTGCATCTATAGAAAGATAACTGGTGAGAAGGTTTACCTTACCTGTCTTAGATATTTCAATATTGGCCCTTGTTTCAGATCCATTTGGGTTTGTTCTGCTGCATTTTCCAGAATATACAGCTCTTCAATGCCAGCTTTGGCCAACTTTTTTCAGCCTTCCCAGCCACTGTCAGATTTATGCCTCTTTGAAACAGGGATGTTTTCCAACTAAAGCTTTTGTGGCCTTGCCAATGTGTTTGCTGCTAGAATATGCCTTCAACGTTCTTCCGGCATTATCTCAAGAATGTGTCTTTGATCTCTAGGGTGTCTAAGGACTTTCCCACCTTTTTCGAATGCTAACTCCATGTGTTACCTTCCCTTAGCACAAGTTCCACCTCAAGAAAATGTTGAAAAAATAAAAACATCTGATCACTGACTATAACACTCTGGTGAATCTGAGGCATCACTGCTATTAGTCAGAGGTATTGTTTCATCCATGCTGGTTGAAATCCGTTCCAACTCAAGTAACAGCTTTTATGAATGCTTTGCCTGGCAGGTCTTCTGTTTTAACTAAGTTGCTTTATCAACATATGGGTCATAAAACAAAAGCCGAAAGTCAACTTTAACCAAGTTTTCATTTCATCTATGGGGGCTTGTACACTGCTTGGGCAAGATTGCAAATGGTGTACCCCTGGCAGCACAGAGCGAGACAGAAAGATACTCAACAAACTGGTGAGAAAGCCGTTTCTTTCCTGTGTTCCGTGTGTGTGTGTGGACTCACTGTATATATACCCCCATGCACCTCTTCCTTCTTTTTGCACCTTCTTCTTTTTGACCATTGAGCCGATGTAACAAGTAGATTTCTTCACTGTAAAATCAATAAAGTCAATCAATCAATCAATCAAGCCTTTCAGTGTCGTTGGTTTCAAGGTTAGGTTCAAGCTCTCCGTTGCCTCCATCTGAAGGTTTAGTTTCTGTAACATACAGGATTCAAATGTTATAGTGACATTTCAACACACCTTCCTCTGTCCTGTGTTATGTCATCTATATATTACCTTTACATTAGCTACTTATGTTTCAGTCCTTGTTCTTCAGTCAGACACTGGAATGAAATGTTTTGTTGTGAGAATCAGTTAATTTTCAATCTTGTAAGTATAGCCCCCCTCACTCATTTCCGGGGTCTTTACAACAGCCGATATGCATCTACTTTTTATATCTAATCACTTTTGTGTATAGGAGAGGAATGAGGGATGACTACAAGAGAAGATGTTTCACAGGGAAATGCCAACATTACTGCAAAAAATAAATCACTCTCATATGCACCGATAAACTCTTCGAATATCATAGATTTACTTCTAAAACCCCATTGAAGAAATCAGTTAAATAAAACACAACAAAAAAAAATAAAACCTGGGGGTTTATAGATTGGTCTAATGGTACCATGTTCAGTGGAGCTCATATAGGTATGCAATCCTCAGAAGAATTGGTTGTTCTCACAGTCCCTTTGAAAAATGGGGGAAAAAATGGAGTCAGAGTCCATTAGAAGCCTCAGTACCACAGCCAAACGAAGAAAAATAAAATCTTGCCCCGTGCAAAACAAGAAAAACAATCCATGTCCTGAGCAACTCTATTGCTGCAGCAGAAGTGGTAACGTCCAAAGAACACAAGGTAAAAAAAAAAAAAATTTACTAAATCAAATATATAAATCTGTGGTAGGTGAATAATAATTATAGCATCCAGAAGAGCTTTACTTACCATATTTTCACGACCATAAGACGCACCGTACTAAAAAGCACAGTCCCAGTTATGTGTGTGTGACAAAGTGGGTGAGAACACCATTTGTCTCAGTTTATACATTTATTTTGTTTGCTTGATTTAACCATCTCTTTATTCTGTAGTTTGCATTCATTTACTATCCCGGGTTTGTTTATGTTTGCATTTTTACAGATAATTTAGTAAACATCTTGGTTTAAATCAGGTGATAACTTTTCAAGGTTTTGTTTGATTATGTAACTTTAGTTTTATTTTGGTGAACTTACCTTACCTGTCTTTCAGGAGGAAGTGTGACCTCACTTCCTGCAATTAAAGACTCCTGTGTAGAGCTGTGGTCACAGGAAGATACCAGAGGAAGAGGGGGGGATGAAAATCCTTTTACATTTTGTTAACTATTTAAAATCCTTGCCAATGTTACATTTAGATGTAAATATTTGTATGGTGTTTATTCAGTACATTTTGCTTAAAATTATAGTATGTAACAACAGCTAGGTAGAGAGTAAATGGAGCAGCCATATTTGTTAATGGAAGAGTCCATTGGAGGCCATTTTGTGTTTCAGACCAAACAGGTATAAAACAGAGCTGTTTGAGGTTCAGAAGAGGGAGGAACCAGGTCAGTGTAGCTGGGTGCACTTGACATTATTTATGGTTGATTTAAGTTCAGTTAATGTTCTGTTGAGCCATGTTAAACCTCTGAGTTATTTTTTTTGGAAATTTCTTTTGTAAGTACTTTTTTTTTTGCACCCTTGTTTTGCAATGTAAATAAACCACCTGCTACATTGGACATCTGCCTACTGCCTTCTTCAGCCACTTGGCCAGGCTATCTCACATTTGGTGGCAGAGGTGACTCCCAGGCCAATTAAGAGGCAGTGAAGATGTCAACCCGGTCAAAGAGGGGCTTGGTTCCAGAAGGTGAAGCTGGAGAATTTGAAGAAGCCAGTGACCAACAAGGGGCAGTGATGTCAAATTGGAACAAGATTATCAGCGGCAGGAAGACAGATGGAGGCAAATCCGGCATCAGTTTTCTCAGCTTCAACAGCAGGTGCATCAGGAGAAGATGGACAATCAGCAACTACGGGTGGTTCTAGCTTCTACCTCTGCTCAGTCAGGAGGACCTACTCCAGAACCACCTTCCCTTTCACAGGATGTACACCTACCTGACTCTGGACCAGCACATCAACCAAGTGGGATTCAGCATTCAAACCTGGTGAGACATTCTACCTGGAAAGGGCCAAAAATGCATCCCTACAATGAAGGTGAGGACATTGAACATTATCTAACCACCTTTGAAAGAATTGCACATGCCTGCCAGTGGCCTCAGGATGAGTGGGCCCTTCACCTAGCACCATTGCTAACTGGTAAAGCTCGTTCGGCATATGTAGCCATGGATATTGATGACACTATGGACTATGCAAAAGTGAAGTGTGCTGTTTTGCAGAAGTTTGAAATAAGTGAGGACACCTATCGAAGGAGGTTTCGTTCCTTTACCATTGGAGAAGGAGAAACCCCAAAGGAACTGCAGGTCCGGCTCAAGGACTGGTACATCAAATGGATGTAGCCTGAAGCAAAGACAAAGGAACAAATCGGAGATGCCATCATCTTGGAACAGTTTCTTGAGGTACAGAATCCTGATGTTCGGATGTGGATTAAAGAGCACAATCCAAAGACTTCCAAGGAAGCAGCAGAACTGGCTGAAGCCTTCTTGTCAGCACGTCGACCATCGAAAGACTTCATTAAAGCTAAGTCACTTTCGTACTTTCCTTCAAACAAATCATCTGGTGGCACTGACTTTGGACTGAAGCATCCAAGACAGAACTGGAATAACTCAGATCCTGTCAGATCTGAGAACAGAAGTAAAATAAATAAAGCTTGCCATTTCTGTGGCCAAGTAGGTCATTTTAAAGCACAATGTACTAAAAGATCTGCTAGTAAAAATTACATGTGTGCAGCTTTAAAAAATCATCTCAGTAAGGACAATAGAAGTATAGTTGATTTTCAGCAACATGAACCTTCTGTAGGAGTGCTTATTGAGGATAAACCCTGTGTAGCTTTGCTAGATTCAGGAAGTAATCGCACTCTGGTTAGACAGGACAGTCTTCCAAGGGATGTAATATTTTCTGGAGCAATAGTTGATGTTTGTTGTATCCATGGTGACAATGTACCTTATCCTATTGCTGAGGTTTCAATTGAAGTTGAAGGTCAGAGTTACACCCTTTCAGTGGGAGTACTGCAAACACAGTTCCATATCAAGTGGTGTTGGGTCGTGATCTCCCAATACTGACAGAGCTAATAACCAGGCATTCCTGTCGGGCCGAAGTTAGTGAGAGTTTGCTAGCTATCACGAGGTCAAAGTCTGAGAAGCGACAGGATAATTCTTCCGGTTGGGATGAGTTACCTTTTGCAAAGGAGGATGTTCCATTGAGTGAGGTTAGCGTTAGCAAAAACGTGAGAAAGACCAAAAGGGTGAGAAGACGTGAAAAGGTCAGAGGAACAAAAATAGCTGGGCACAATTTAGAACCTTTGAATTCTGAAGGTCTTCCCAGTGCTAGTGATGTTGCTAAGCTACAGAAAGAAGATCCAACTCTTAAACCTTTGTTTGCTAAATGTGTTCATGAGTCAACTCTAGTTAAGGGCAGAGAGGAAGTATTTATGGTTAAGGGGGATCTGTTGTATCGCCGCAGCAGGATTGGTGACCAGTTGGTGATCCCACAGAGTTTGAGACCCACTATTTTGAAAATGAGTCATTCTATTCCCTGGGCAGGACATTTGGGGCAATCTAAGACATTTTCTAGAATGGTTCCCAAGTTTTACTGGCCCCAGCAGTTCACTGACACAGTAAAATACTGTAAAGCTTGCCCTCAGTGTCAACTAACAGCTCCAGACAGAAAATCGGATAGGGCTCCACTAGTTAGCATGCCTATCATTGATACACCATTTTCACACATTGCTATGGACATAGTTGGACCTTTAGAACGGAGTAAGGCAGGTTATAGGTATATACTTGTGGTCTGTGACTATGCCACAAGATATCCTGAAGCATTTCCCCTGAGGAAAATAAAGGCTCGTCAGATTGTAAACTGCCTTATACAGTTGTTCTCTAGAGTGGGAATCCCTAAAGAAATCATCACAGATCAGGGCACCAACTTCACTTCAAAGCTGCTTAAAGAGGTCTACAGTCTGCTGGGAATTCAAGGTGTAAAGACCAGTCCCTATCATCCACAAACAGACGGTCTTGTGGAGAGATTCAACAAGACCTTAAAATCAATGCTCAGGAAGTTTGTGAATGATACAGGGTCAGATTGGGATCAATGGCTTCCATTTCTTCTATTTGCCTACAGAGAGGTTCCACAAGCGTCTACTGGGTTTTCACCATTCCAACTGCTTTATGGACATCCAGTCAGAGGTCCAATGGATGTTTTGAGAGAAGCTTGGGAAGGATCTAGGTCAGAAAAGATGTGCACTGAGCTCTCATATGTTCTTAAAATGAGGGACAGGTTGGAGAAATTTCAAGAACTTGCCAACACTAATCTGGCTCATGCACAACAACAACAGAAGCGGAGGCACGATAGAGCTTCAAGAAGAAGAGTTTTTAGTGAAGGCCAAAAAGTTCTTCTGTTGCCAACTTCAGAGAGCAGTCTTCTTGCAAAGTGGCAAGGACCATATCAAATCACAAAGAAGACAGGCCCAGTCACATATGAGCTTTATCTCCCCGGACCGTCGGAAGACCCATCAAGTTTTTCACGTAAATCTGTTAAAAGAATGGACTGATCAGCCAGAGGCTGCAACTTCTATGTGGGCACGCACAGTTGTGGATGAGGATGAACCTCAGGGGCAGTACTTTCCTACTTCAACTGTCAAATCTGTACTACCAGACCTTCATCATTTATCATCAGAAAGACGTCATGAGGTGCAGCTTCTTATGACAGAGGAACTCTTCAGTCTGAAGCCAGGTCGTACACACCTCATTGAACACAAGATCACACTGCATTCACCAGATAAACGGCCAATCAGAGATACCACTTGCAGGATTCCAGCTAAGCTACTGCCTGAGCTTAAGACTGAGCTCGAAGAAATGCTGGCTGCAGGGATCATCGAGGCTTCGTACAGTGAGTGGTGTAGTCCAGTGGTTCTTGTTCCGAAGAAAGATGATTCTAAACTTAGATTTTGTGTGAACTTTTCTAAGTTAAATTCTGTATCCGCTTTTGATCCTTATCCAATGCCGAGGGTTGATGAACTGATTGATCGCTTGGGACATGCTAACTTTCTGACAACCCTTGACCTCTGTAAAGGATATTGGCAGGTGCCATTGACGGAATCATCAAAGGACTTCACAACATTCAGAGTACCGAGTGGATTGTTCCGGTTCACTGTGATGCCTTTTGGTTTGCATGGAGCGCCAGCAACATTCCAAAGGTTAGTGGATCAGGTTTTAAGAGGTGCAGAACAGTACGCGGCTGCATACATTGATGACATTGTTATCTTCAGTCGAACATGGGAGGATCATCTGAAGCATCTTCAAGATGTGTTTCAACGCATCAAAAATGCAGGGCTTGTCATAAACGGCAAGAAATGTAACATCTCCAAACCTGAGGTGCAGTACCTAGGGTATCTGATTGGAGGTGGTAGTATCCGCCCTCAGATTGGAAAAGTGGAGGCAGTTGCTGCAGCACCCTTACCGAACACCAAGAAAAGACTGAGATCCTTCTTGGGATTAGTGGGTTGGTACCGTAGACTGATTCCCAACTTTTCTTCTAGGGCTGCTGTGCTAACAGACATGACAAGAAAATCTAGTCCTACAAAGCTAAAGTGGTCTGAAGAAACTGAGAATGCCTTTAATGATTTGAAAAATTGTCTGATTCAGAAACCTGTTTTGCAATGTCCAGATTTTGATCTACCCTTTACAGTACAGACCGATGCCTCTGATGTGGGTTTAGGAGCGGTCTTACTGCAAGGAGTGGAAGGACAGCAGTTGCCAGTTCAGTACATCAGCCGGAAACTTTTTCCAAGGGAGATGAGGTACTCAACTGTTGAAAAGGAAGCTTTGGCAGTTAAATGGGCCTTAGACACACTGAGATATTATCTAATTGGAAAAGAATTTGTTCTTGAAACTGATCATCGGGCTTTACAATGGATCCACAACATGAAAGACACTAATGCAAGGATAACAAGATGGTATTTGTCCCTTCAGCCTTTTCGTTTTCAGGTCCAGTATCGACCAGGAAATAAGAATGTTATTGCAGACTTCCTGTCCCGTTACTCAGAGGAATAACGGCCTTAAGGAGGGGGGGAGTGTGACAAAGTGGGTGAGAACACCATTTGTCTCAGTTTATACATTTATTTTGTTTGCTTGATTTAACCATCTCTTTATTCTGTAGTTTGCATTCATTTACTATCCCGGGTTTGTTTATGTTTGCATTTTTACAGATAATTTAGTAAACATCTTGGTTTAAATCAGGTGATAACTTTTCAAGGTTTTGTTTGATTATGTAACTTTAGTTTTATTTTGGTGAACTTACCTTACCTGTCTTTCAGGAGGAAGTGTGACCTCACTTCCTGCAATTAAAGACTCCTGTGTAGAGCTGTGGTCACAGGAAGATACCAGAGGAAGAGGGGGGGATGAAAATCCTTTTACATTTTGTTAACTATTTAAAATCCTTGCCAATGTTACATTTAGATGTAAATATTTGTATGGTGTTTATTCAGTACATTTTGCTTAAAATTATAGTATGTAACAACAGCTAGGTAGAGAGTAAATGGAGCAGCCATATTTGTTAATGGAAGAGTCCATTGGAGGCCATTTTGTGTTTCAGACCAAACAGGTATAAAACAGAGCTGTTTGAGGTTCAGAAGAGGGAGGAACCAGGTCAGTGTAGCTGGGTGCACTTGACATTATTTATGGTTGATTTAAGTTAAGTTAATGTTCTGTTGAGCCATGTTAAACCTCTGAGTTATTTTTTTTGGAAATTTCTTTTGTAAATACTTTTTTTTGCACCCTTGTTTTGCAATGTAAATAAACCACCTGCTACATTGGACATCTGCCTACTGCCTTCTTCAGCCACTTGGCCAGGCTATCTCACAGTGTGCCATTTCTGTATTTAACACACACATAAGGCGCACCTGACTATAGGGCACGTTTTTTATATACAGGTACATGTCCTCTACTACCTTTAAATAGCTGTACTGCGTATTTAAAAATACAGCGGGGGCAAAACTGAGTATGACTGTGCTTTATTCATGTATTTATTACAAAGTATTAATCAAACCTGGGAGCTGACCGTGAGACAGACACATCTCAGATGACACAGCGCTGTGATCACTCCTAAATTAACTTAAAATCCTGAAACCTGCCGACAGAATATGTTCGCTTTTATTACCGGTATCCTGGTACCTGCAGTTTAAATTTTTTAGATGAAAAACACCTGCCAGCCACTGCATGAACCCAGAGGCTGCCCAGCCTAGAGGCTGCTGATGAAGGGATTTCTACTGTCGGTGCACCGCTGGTATGAGGGGGTCTGAGCGGCTCCGACAGAAATAGATAATCTGGATGAACTGACTGCAATTATTAAGTTTTCAGGTGGACTTTCTCACTTAAAAACATATTAAAACTACTTTATTCCCACTGATCACAGCAAATATAGCTGCAAGATTTAGATTATTTAGATGAAAAAATACCTGCCAGCCACCGCGGTGAAGAGGAGCAGACCCGGCCCAGAGGCTGCTGTTGAATTAAGTTTTCAGGTAGAAAAATAGAGCGGGAGCAAAACTGAGTATGATTGTGCTTTATTCATGTATTTATTACAAAGTATTAATCGAACCCATCAAAGTCCTCATCCTCTGTTTCTGAATTAAACAGCTGCGCTAAATCAGACATGCCAATTTCCCCTTCTTCGCTGTCAGAGTCACTTTCCGTGCAGCGCGGCTCCTCAGAAATAATGCCGGCTTTTGCGAAAGCTTGAACAACAGAGCCAGCAGACACGTTAGTCCCAGCATCAACAATCCATCCGCTAAAGGTGGCGTAACTTGCCCGGCGCTGCCTTCCACTTATCGTGAAACTGTGGTCTCAGTCTGTCATTCATCACTCCCACGCCGCTCGCAGCCTTACTTTGAACGGCCGCTTCACACCGATGTCGAGCGGTTGAAGTTCCTTTGTCAGACCCCCCGGGATAAAAGCGAGCACAGCGTTTATTTTTTTTCACCATGTTTTTCACATCAGCTGTGAGATGGGCACGCATGGAGTCACATATTAAAAGCGATGGTGATGCGTGGAAAAAACCACCTGGTCTCCTCACATACACATGCCTCAGCCACGCTTTCATCATCTCCTCATCCATCCAGCCCTTTCATTTGCTTGAAAATCATATGTCATCAGAGCGATGTGTCTGTCTCGCTGTCAGCTCCAAGATCAGCTTCTCTGATTGGTTGATGCGGCGCTTCCAGCGGCAAAACTTCAATTTTTTCCATCTCGAGCAGCAGCAGCGCGTTGGCGGCGCGCTTCCGACTTGCTGCGCCTACTGCCCAAAACGTGCTGCGGGACCTTTTGCTGCGTCTATACGCTCGTCAACCGTTGACTTTGCATGTAAACTCGCTGCTTCTGCTGCACCTGCTGCGTCCGGTTCACAGCGAGCACAGCATTAATTTGTTTCACCATGTTTTTCACATCAGCTGTGAGATGGGCACGCATGGAGTCAGATTAACAGCGATGGTGTGGTGATGAGTGGAAAAAAAGAAACACCTGGTCTCCTTACATTCAGCCACTCTTTCATCATCTCCTCAATGAGGTGGTCTCAAAAGTCGCAGTTGCAACACACATAGGGCGCACCGCACCAAAGGACGCACCGCACATTTTGAGGGAAAAAAAAGACGTTTATGAGCGCCTTATAGTCGTGAAAATACGGTACTCAGAAACTTGTAAAAAAAAAAAACTGCTTTCCTATATGAAGCCTGACAGAAGTCTCAACTACCTCCTGTGAAATTACATGTTAGTCAGCTAACTTTTTCCACATGTTTATGTAATAGCAAACTAGCATCACAAACCACTAATAACTGCAAAGTCAATCACAATACTCTCTGAAATGTCTTCCAACCCGTCTCACATGCTGCTGGTTAGGTTCCCACAAAGTGGCAATCCCACAGTTTTGGAAATCTTCCAAAGACACACTTTTTTAGAATAAACTAAGGAAAGCTTATCAGCCTCCCTTGAGGCCCTCCTGTTTCTCCTTTGTACGTCTCTAAAATCTGACTGGTTAAAAGTCCATGCCTCTCTTTTTTGACTGACACAGGTTTATTCAATGCAGAAGACAAAAAAATAACTGCAAGAAATTAAAGGCCCAGCCTAAATGTGGGTTACTTGACCCACATGTCTTATTTTTTTTCTCTTATTAATACATAGCAAAGAAAATCACATAAAGTAATAAATGAGGTGGTATTTTATAATGTATAATTAACCTACATCACATAAAATAGCAATAGAATGAACTACAATTAGTAGGGCGCTACAAGCAAGGTGAGGGATGTAGTCAGATAGCTGGCAGAAAGATTTTACACTATGACCATTCAGTTGATGCTCTACTAGTTTTAGACTTAGACAAACTTTATTGTCATTTTGTACACACAGGGTGTATACAAAATGAAATTTTGTTCAGTAAAGCTCTCAAGACATTTCTATTTCTTAAAATGCAGCAGTGATAAAATGTAAACATGGTGATCAAATGTGAACATAAGACTGAGATGTGGTTTACAGTCCATTACAGTTCATATAATCCATGGAAAAATGTCAGGGCCCAAAAGCGTTCCCAGTCCAGGCCTGGGCCCAGCAGAAAGGTCCCTGTATGGAGCAATATTGCCTGAGGACAAGGCTGAAATGACGTCTGTGGTTCAGAAAAATAGCAAGATGCTACAGGACTAAACTATTTGTGAAATTGCCTCTGAGGACCAACAGTGTCACTTTAACTGTCAGAAGTGATATAACCTTTCCAATACAGCAACAAATTAATAAAATCTCTACAATCTCCAACAGTTACAAGCTAACACTGTTCTTTCACCATGACACTTGCCCTACTCTCCACTGATGGTTCTGACATCACAACTCCATCTTTCTCCTTTGGCCATTAATTATCAGTCTCTCTCTGCTTTCTTGGGTGTGCAACAGGCTTAAATTTAGTTGTGCTCCACATCATAAGTGTAGTTGTGCATATTTAAAGTCTCTTCATTGTCTAAATAAGCATTGCTATCCATTGTTTACTGTTTAAAAGCTAAGCCGACTCCCTGACTTTTTCTCACTTTCGGTGAGAAAACGTTTTATATATGTTTTATATATGGAAGTACAAACATTGATAAAAGGCAGACGAACGTTTGGAAAAATACTGATTTATTTAACGTCCTCAGATGGAGAGCTAGAGCTCTGATTAGGCAAAGCTCAGAACATACATTTATATAGCAACTCCCCATACACACATTCTCCCTTGAAACTATCCCACCCCTGCACAAAGAACTTTCTCACACACACACATTTGGTTATTCCCAAGAAAAAACACTTTAATTCATCAAGGACATGCATTTTAGCCAGATAAACAATCAGAACAGGTCTCCCGTTCACAGCATGAAGGAGGCTGTGTGAACTCATTCCTGTCTCTCATGACCCTCCCTTCATCCTTGTCTAGAGAAGGGAGGCAACTGCTTTCTGTCATCCCCCACTCTTAACTCCCTACATAACTTAACTCTAGCTTACAAACTGGTACATGACTTCTAAACAATCACCCCTATTTAGGCAGAGAAAAGGCACACTCAGAATATTTTATCTCACAAATAGGCCAAGGAAAATATGCTTTCATCTCTCTGTTTTATTTCATCATAGTAGCATCATCTGGTCTGTTCCTGTTCGGCTGTGACTCCATCCTGGATTGAAATATTAGCTGTGCGGCTGCTGTTACGATGGACTGACTCCTCACCAGTCTGCCATCTACTAACCCTAACTTCACAGGAATAATACCTATAAATCCTTTTAAAGTCAACTGTCAAAACATATTTAAACATCCCTCTTCTCTTTTCTTTCTATTTAATAAGGGAGGAATACAGGGGTGTGTGGCTTCTTTAGTTTAGGACGAAGAGACAACCACTATTACACTAAGGGGTCTCCAGGATACAGCCAGACACTTGCAAAAACATGTTCAAAGCTGGAAATGTTAGAAATTTTGAATAAATTCAATCATCTGGGTTTTTTCTTAAACTTTATTACCCAGCCGCATTGATGGATTATTAGTGTGCGACATAATCTTTGGCACTACATCCAAAACTATTCTAAATCATATATAATGTTATAAACTCAAGACAGAGTTTTACTCTTTTAGATCAGAGAATATAGGTAGCAGTTATGTTACCTTTAATAGTATAATACCTGAACTGTTGGATTTGGGCTCCAAGTCAGGCATGAATTCAGTTTAATGTTCCATGAATTACTTCATTTCATCTCACTAAACCTCTGAAAGTTAGCAGTCTCCTCAGAAATTGAAATATTAACAGGCATGTCTTGTCACATCCAGCCTTTATTGAATAAAAAGGAATCATTTGGAGGCAATACAGAAGAATCCCGGGGTAGAAATTCAATCATAAACTGAGCTGACTGTGGAATGAGTGGACTAAACTTTTTAACCACCATGAGTGTAGCAATGGTTGCTGTATTTCATCAGAGGTTTAAAGAGGAACGTGTGGTTCAACTTGCATGGCACATAACTCAGAATTTCTATGATGTTATTAAAGCTTAAACCTTACCATTTTCAACCTAAGTCAATGTTTGGGTCGAGGAATTCTCCTTACGTTTTCTACAATTTGTTATTGTTATGTTCGTGTAAAATGATGGCCTATAAGGAAACCATACAGTTGTTTCAAGTCTGGAATGTTTCTATATGTATGTAAGTTATGATCATTCAGCCAATATGAGCAATAAGGCCTACAGTGTGAAAGTAGCCAAAGACAATAGAGGAACTACAGTAGTTTAGCCACGAAGAGTGTGGAGCCTCACTGCATGACTGCCGCAGAACCTCTGCTAAAGAAGACTACACTACTGTAGTCTTTGATCCAGGCGATTGTCGATGCCTCCATCTGAATCTCCTGCTGTTTTTTCAACTAGAAAAATCAAAGAGCATGATCCTCACACAGGTGTCTGCCTTTTCTAAACGACAGCAGGTTTGTTAAAGCGGGTTTATGATGGCATTATTAATTCTAATAAGCAAGCTGCAGGGGGTCCTGATTGCTGCTTGTTGATTTGCTGAGGTGAACCAACAGTAGACTCTCTAGAACCTTCACTATGTCACAGCAATAGGTCTTTAGTCCCTGAGGACTGCTAGTTCAATTTTCTTTGGCACTGAAACAAGACAGGAGGTCTTCCACAACACGTGAACCTTCTTGAGGGTCAGACTAAGAGGGAAGAGTTGCTGTACAATCCCAGAGAGCTGCTCTGCACAGGCCTTCAAGACTCTGGGGCTGACACCATCAGGACCTGGTGACTTATTACGATTCAGTCTCTCCAGCTGCCTCTTCACTTGACTTCTAGAAACAAATAGCGAAAGGTAGAGGGAACAGCACCATGTGTTGATTTGGTTAATAACAAACTCATAGAAGCAGGAGAGTCAATAGCAGAGGAGGGCAGGATGTCCATGCTGAGCTTGTTCCTGAACTGAATCTATTGAAGAATGCATTCAGTTCATTGGCTCTTTCCAGACTTCCATCTCTCTTCGCTTCTTCATCTTCCTGTGAGCATCTTCTTACAATTCTTCCTAATGCAAGTTGTCTAGTTTAAAGTGGGTTATACTTGGAGCAGATAAAGAAGGTGAAATGTAAATGTTACTAACAGAACATTGGTGAACTCTCTGGGCAAATAATATGGCTTAAAACCCAATGCCACTTCCTTCCAACAAGTCCAGGATAGGAGTTGCCCTCCTCATCAGCTTGTTCAGTTTCTTTCCGTCCCGCTCTGCCAGGCTCGGACTGGTAATCTGTGATACCAGCCCCAGCACTTACTCTCCAGCCAAAGCACCTACTTGTGACAGTAAATAACTCAAGGAGCTCAAGAAGTAATGCAATTACCTACATGATGCCTGAAGTATATATAGCCCTTCCTTGTCATGCACATCCTTATGACGGTTGGCATATGGTGTAATTTTCTATTTCTTCAAACTGTAAAACCCTTGCAAAATACAAAATTATAATAAAACTAAAATACTTTCTTTAAACAAAACTATGATGTTCCTCTTATATTAGGCAAATTTATGTTTGAATATTTAGCAAAAATATGTTGCAGTGCATGATGGGGTTTTGCATCTAAAGGCTAACGTTTACCGTCTTACACGCTTGGATGCCAGATTGGGATGTTTCCCAATCTGCCAGTTTAGGATGGCCGTCTATTGGTAAAAAATGTTTTTCTATAGATTTATGGCCTAAGAGATCAGTAGACTTTGGTTCAAATTCAGCAAGATTTTGTTTATCCAGGGGCTTTATGAAAATTTTTGGTCAGGAAAACGTGAGTCAGTGACATCTGGCAACCCTGTTGATGTGGTGATTGGGGATGTTATGCAGCAGAAGTTACTGTCTTGTCTATTAATAACCAAAGCCAGTAAAACCACCTTTATAGATTTATTGGTGATGGTTGTCGTGTGATGCTTGAAGATAGATCGGTTAATCCACAATGTGTATTCGTATTGTGTTTCACATTTGAGACGCACGCATTTGACTGTCCTTCTATCTATTTATTTTTTCGGCGGGGGGGTCCATAAGTGGAGTTAGGCTGAGGCCACTACAGAATCCTAGAAAGTTTTTAGGAGGGGCCTGCTCACTCTGAAGGACCTTAGCCTCCTCAGGAGTTGGAGGCAACTCTGGCCCTTCTTGTACAGGGCGTCATTGTTGTGAGTCCAGTTCAGTCTATTGTGGAAATGAACACCCAGGTATTTGAAACTCTCTCTCAGTTTCTCTGTCCTGTCCCTAGATGCAGTGTTGGGCAAGCTATTTGTCCAGTGTAGTGAGCTAAGCTATCAGTGACTCAACAATAAATTAAGCTTCATTACACCAAAGCCACCACCTAAAGAATTATAGCAAGCTAAGTTACACTAATGTGTTAAAAGTAGCTTAGCTACATCAGAAGCTACTTAACGTTGCACCAACCTAATATCAATTCAAAATGAGTCTGATACACTGGTTAAAATATTTATTAAAGATCAGCCAATGACATAACACAGTGTAAAAATTGCTTTATGATCAGCATAATAAAAAAAACCTAAAGAATTTACTAGTAGACAAAAAAATAAACAATCTGCTGTTTTTAGAACCAAATTAAAGGTATTGTGTAGTGTTCTACACATCGAAACATGGCTATGAGTTTGCATTCAATGGACATCTCTAGGGAAAACAAAACCCTACAAAAGGCATCTTATTTCTTTAGGGTCTCCCTTAGAGAAAACTTCTTCCGACCTCAATTAAACAGTCGATTCAAGTAACAAATGAAACTGTTTACAAAAAAGGTGAAAAAATAAAGAAGCTAATTAAGATATATATATATACATTTATGTCTCACCGTATAATTTAATTTCTACCTACATATTTATTCATTGTATTTTGGGGGTAATTAATTGAATGCTTATTTATTTATTGAGCATGTATTTATTTATGTATTTATTTTTATACATGGGAGAGCTGTTCCTCCGTACCTAAAAAATCTTATCTGTGCAAATAAGCCTTAAAACATCTGAACACGTACTTTTTATCAGAGGATTCAACAAGTTTTAAAATCTCTGAAGATAATGCCATGGTGTGGCAGCGATCCTGTGTGTGCGGCTCTGTGTGTCTGCGTGTGTCTGTACGCAGCCTGCGAATTGAGACGCAGCCTGTGTATGTCATTCATTGAGTTCCACTGCTGTGCGCATGCACATGTTTCGTATATACAGACAGGAGAGGCAGAATAGAGGCTCATGCATGAATGTCCAACGAATAACTCCGATTGTTGTTTCAAAAATAGAAAACCTGGTTTCATGACTTAGTTTTGCCCTGGATTTTGTAGCTTTTGTGGACGCTACGTCGCTACTTGATAAAAACAATAACGTCACTACTGGAAAGTTACTTGATAAATAAAGCAGCGACGCTACGGTCAAGCTACTGGAAAATGTAGTTAAACTAATAGCTTCGCTACATGTAGCGGCGCTACTGCCCATCACTGCCTAGATGTTCAGAGTGAGGTGGGAGTCTTCTCCTGAAGAACACAGGGGGTTGTTCTCACATCAGTCCACAAATTCCATGATGACCAACTGGTCATCAAAAACTATATCTTAATTGCACAACACTGATAACACTTGTTTGTTAAATTTCACAGATGTGTCATATCTCATCACTCTATAGGTTTTAGTTCTGTAAGACCTAAACACATCATCAACCCATTATGCATTGCACAAGTAATAAAATGGCAATCTCTGTGGGTGAAAAATATAACAAAGGACGTATAACTTTTGAAGTACTAATGAATTATTACATATCACAAACTATAGTTTTCTACATTAATAAGAAAACTGCAACATACTTATGCCAACATGTTAACTAGTTATGGATGTCACGGTCTTGGTTCTGTTAAGTTTTCTTTGAGTGTTCAGTTTCACTTTGATCCATGTTTTTCTTTGTTTTCTAGTTGTATTAGTTTACCTCCTATTTTGTTGTGTTTTCTGGATGTATTTGAGTTCTTAGGTTTTGCTTGTTACCCTCTTGTGTTGGTCCCTTTTTCCCTAGCTCCTTTCTAGAAGCCTCTGTTCACACCTGCTCTCAATCAGCTCTTTAGTCCTGTCTTTGTTCAGTCAGCAATAATACTCTCCCTGTGCAGTTCCCCAGTGCTCGTTCCTTGTCTTTCCCTGGCTCCTTGTGCTTGTTCTCCCTGCTGTGTCCATGGTTCTGTTGGGCGACAGTGCTGTTGGATGTAGGAGTTTGCCCTGAAATTGAAGGATTGACGGTTCAAGCCCCGACTCCGACTTTCAGTGTCGTTGTGTCCTTGGGCAAGACACTTCACCTGCATTGTCTACCGATGGTGGTCAGAGGGCCCAGTGGTGCCAGTGTACGGCAGCCCTGCTTCTGTCAGTGATCACAGGGCAGCTGTGGCTACAATGTAGCTTGCCACTATCAGTGTGTGTGTAAATGGGTGAATGTAGTGTAAAGTGCTTTGGTCAAGTCTCCTAACTTGAATAAAGGTGCTATATAAGTACATACCATTTACCATTCTGTTTTTTTTTTTTACATTTTTATGTTGGATTTTTGGATTCCTGCCTCAGTTGATTGTGAACACTCGATTAAAACTACAAGAACTCACCCCGCCTCCGTGCCTCTGCATTTGAGTCCAGTGTTGCGAGGCAAGGGCTCAAACATGTACAGCTGTAAGCCTTCTACACCAAACCAAGCTTCTGCCGCCCTGGCGTCCTCTTCCACAACATCTTCATCCTGGTTTCCTCCTCTAAATAAAAAATGGATGACGGAGGAGACTCATCCACGACCTCCGACACAAAACTCTCCTCCTCTTGCATGTTTCCGCTGTCCATAGCGTTGCTTGACAGTGTCGTTTCTAAGTCACCGATTTAGTGCTACTTGGTCACAATGGAATTTCCCATTGGGAACCTACTAGCACTAAGTTGCTAAATGGTTAGCAAGATGCTTCAGACAAACCAGCCACAACCAAATGTGATTGTGAACCTTCCGCCACAACAATCCCACCCCCTTGTAATCGACCAATCACATTCACTTTATTCACTCGTGTTAAGTCGGGCACCACTCGGGAGAATTTAAATCTTTTTTTACCTTTTCTCTCACAAATGTTTATTTCATTCAGCAAAACTCATATTTTACAGAGCCATATTATGGCTTGCTTGATTTAGTTTTTACTAAGTGAGGTTGAATCAGGTTTTTTATGCCTTTCATCCTTTACTGGCATTACAATAAGGACATAACTGATCACTTTGTTAAAATTTTAGATTATATGCTTCAATTTGATCACTTGACTTAGTGGCACTCTCTGACCTGATTAGGAAGCGTTTCCTCACTGCCCAACTTTAACGACTGATGCAAGTACAGGCCAATACATGCTAAGGCTTATTAAAGTCAAAGGAGATTTATCTACAAAGAGTGAGAAAAAGCATAATGAGATTGATCTTAGTATCAGTAACAAAGGGATAGAATTTTGAATTTAATTTTACAATTTTAAATAAAGAAGGCGTGACATTTAAAAGCTGTTGTGCTACATACAGTTGTAGTCAGATATAAATATGCTTCATCTTCTTTTTTTCCTAAAATGAACATTAACCTTAATATCATTTGCTTAACTACTTACAGTACTACTTACAGCAGTTCTGTTTCAAAACCGGAGGCTTCATCTTAAAGAAAAGTTTAGTCCCAACCATCCTTCTGTGTGTGCACCCCTTTCATTGTATAAGTGAGAATCCATTATGCTGAGATGGGTCTAAAGCCTCCAATTTTTCTTTTTTCTGTGAATTGATTCCTGGTACAAAGAATCGCCTACAAGGATGTCCAGCAGCTATATGTCAAGATCGCTTGTTCTGGACTAAAATGCAGAATGACAGAAGCAACGTGGTTAGTTGAAAGATTGTGTTCCTGCAGGCAGGTATAACAGAAATGAACTGATGACACAATAATTACTGTCAAATGAATGACACCTTTAGAAGGGGAGAACATAGGCACAAACAGTAAAATAAATTAGGAAACTCAAGTGTCAAGAATTGACTGATCAACAGAGGGCTCTGGCTGAAGGAGAAATGGTAAAACAGTGATTAACGCTGGAAGTAATAAACTTAAGCTATGTTCACACTGAAACCCGAAGTGACACAAATCCTTTTTTTGTCCCATACGCAACCTGTATCTGATCTTTTCATGACAGTTTGAACAACGCTGGTCTGATTTGTTTCAAATGCAACCCAAACACCTTGATAATGAGGTCCTAAATACCATACATATCTGATCTTTTCAAATGTGAATCTAGGCCAATCTTTCCTGGCAAAATCTTTTCACTTTGACCTCCAGGTAGGTCAAATGCATGCTTAATAAAAATATTAAGCAACCCATTTAGAGTTGTGTTGACTGTCAATTAAAAAAATTAAGGTACCTTAAGGAATGACATGGAGATAATTAGTTGAATCTTGCAAAAGTATTTTTTGCCACCTATTTAAAAAATGAGTCCTTCAGCTTCCCTGAGACTTTTTTCGGACATTTGCTCTCTTTAGCCAAGCCCAAAGAAAAAATTTCATATGTGTATCATAGACCACCTGGTTCCACAGATTAATCTCTTGTGTCCAACAACGCAAAGCCAGGTACCTTCATTTTTTAAATTGACACTCAGCACAACTCTAAATGGGTTGCTTGAAAATTAAACCAGAGTTGGGCTCAGATGCACTCATCTACAGTCCTGCTTAGGCAGTTACCACGTACCCTAAACTCGCAAATCGTTAGACAACTTTTAAACACTCTAAGTGAAGTTCCATTAAATTTAGATGTGCAATCAAAAGTAGCAAGCTTGTTCGATGATGTTATGGCAATATTTGTATTAAGCATGGATTGGAATTACCTTGAACTCAAAGTGAAAAGATTTTGCCTGAAAAGATTGGCCTAAGCTGATAGGAGACGGTTCCTAAGTGTTTACATGGAATTCTTCAGGTTAGAGAAGGTGTCAGAACGTTCTGTTCCACCCACGGATGATTAGTGTCCTAACATGTACTCTACAACTCTGGCATAGTGAACTACAGTGCATGGTGACCTTTCAATCCAATGGTTGACAGAGGGTCTTTAGAGCTATTTGTTAAGAACTTGCCATCGCCCGCACAAGCAGTAGACGGCTTTCATTTCTGTCAGCCGTATCAAGTTGCTGAAGGAATTAAAGTCTGCAAAATCTCCAATCTGTACAACTCTAAAAGACTTGCTTGACATTCAAAAAACAAGGATATTTATGGGGAGTGTTAAGGAAGAAAATATTCTAACATAGTTAACTTTGGAAAAAGGTTGGCTTTTCATTTCTTCCCTTCCCAGGTCCACCCGGCGAGCTGCGTGTGGTCACAGTGATAATTAGCAAGGCGTGTTGACATCACAGAATTACAGAGTTTAATCCAATATAAGACAATGCATACACTTAGAAATAAGACAATGCACAAACCTACACCAGAAACTGCAGAACAACAGAGACATACATTCCATTACCTGACATAGGAGGAAAGAAAGCAAAGACGTACAAGACATCTTTGGAGAGTTTGCAAGAGCAAAATCTGATCTGTAACTTCTATGTAGAAAGCTTTATCCTCTTGTATTTAAGTTATTCACATAAGGCTGGCCCTTGGTCCTCCAACCAGCATCCATCTCTGACACTGCCTAGAGCTTCACCAAATTTACTGCAAACATCTGGGGTCATTTGCTTCTTTGTTTTAACAAGAAAAGGCGGAAAGCTTGTCCTGGCATCTAGAATTCTTAAGGTCATAAAACACAAGATAAGCTCTCACAGACTCGGTGTGGAATGCGGCCTCTTCCTGCCATAAATTCTCAGGAACAAACTTAAATTCAGTAATCTGGTTCAAGGAAAGGTTATCTTCACAAACCTGTTCAAAATTAAGAAATATGTTCACAGGGAGAGTATACAACATACCTTTTACACATGCCATAAGATTAACTGTATTAAAGACTAAAAATAATCATTTTTCTTTAACAGTCCCCGTTTTGAGGTCTGAGACATACAGACCTCACAAATAAAATGATTAAGCCTTCTAATAGAGGAACCAAAAACTATCTAGTATACTAAAAAACTAAAACATTAGCCCAATCATATAACAGTCCCCTTTTTAGACAGAACCTCCTAGCTCCATTATCTGAACTTATCAAATGTATCTTGCGCTGTCCAACAATTTAATACTCACCTGATGAACCACAAAATTTTAACCAGTAAAAACTAACTAAAAATACATTTCACTTATCAAACATGAAAAATCATAAAACTCAGTTATGTCAATAGAAGAAAACACACAATAGAAATATCAGCCCAAGTATAAAATTAGAAAACCAGAGTAAGATATCTCGAAATTACTAAAAAAATGCTCAGCAGACATAAAAGACAATACTCGCCACAAAAAATACAATTTGTCAATACAAAACAATAACATCATCAAAAAAGAAAATAAATCATAAACACATAAAAATTACAAAAGACCTTTTTTTTCTTTTTTTTTTCACAATTCAACAATAAGAAGTTAGAGTTCGTCTCTATGCTCCTTCGATAGTCTTTCAAAAATGAATATGAATTCTTCGTCAGGAAACGATCCAAAAATACGCGCAAAAAGAAACGAATGTTCTTGAAGAGTTCGCAAAAAACGAAAACACGCAATAAAAAGAAGATAAGTTAATGATAATCTTGTAGCCTGATCCTTCACGTGTTCCTCCTCAGTTATAAACCTCAGGTTTTCACCTGATGCCCGTTGCTCACTGAAATTTGGAGTCTTGTGCCAATATAACAGTGAGTTTAAGGAGAGGTTGCAATCTCCTTTTCTCAATGGAAGGACACCGGAACAGGATTATTGTGCCTGTGCGGGCCTTTTAAGCCTTGTAATTCAGGAAAATTAAGTGGTTTTGGCAGGAATCCCTGCCACACTTCTGCCTGGAAATGCAGATCCTCCTCCGCGCTGTGATGGCCCTCAGACACTCCTCGACCGCAGGTTGAGACTGTAGATTCTCCTGTATGCCCTGCAGCGTGCGCCGTGGCTCCTCAGCTGCTGTGCAGTGACTCCAATGAAACCACGTGTCTCCTTCTCTCTTGTAGACGGACAGCATGAGATGTACTCTCCACGACTCGGTATGGTCTGGCGAAGCGAGGTTCAGACCATTTTCTTTTGATGACCTTCAGGCGCACCCAATCGATTTCCCGAACTGATCCCGAGCCTGGACGTTCCTGTGTCGTCTGGTATTTTGTAAATTCCGCTGCCAGGACCTGTAACTCATTGAAGAAATCTTTATGAGATAAATGTGCAAGCTTACCTTTCCATCCTGGAATGCGGGTAGCAGGTCCTGGAAACATCCGTCCTGTCTGGAGCTCATATGGAGAGAACCCTGTTGATTGGTCAATGATTGATCCTACACTTTATGACAGCTTTACTGTCTTCCTTTTGTATTATAAATCTACTACTTTGGAGCTGTATTTTAACAATCCTTTGACCCTCTTTTTATATAAGGCCTACATGAGAAATGAAAGTTTCCTATCATGTTGAACCCAAAACTTAACTGTATTTTAGAAGCAGTTCCATAATTGTTAATTTGTAAATCTCCAATTTAGACCAATTTAATTTCAATCATCATATTTTCTATTTTTTTTAAAACCTTAAAGAATGATCATCCTGTTTTACATGAGTATAGTTAACCTTGTCACTAAATATCAAAAATGACCTACTTTATTCCAATCATATTTTAAATCCCCAAAAATTTCAACCTTTTTACCTTTGATCCATTTATTCTTTTGAAAACCTATTTATAAAATATTTAATGGAATAATATATTACCCTTTTTATATTGTTTATCAATTATCAATGCCTTTTCAGTTTTGGAGAGAGATTCAATACAGCTAAATTTATTAAATGATGTAAATCTTTAGTTTAGACCTTCCTGGATGTCTTAGTTAAACAACTTATTTTAAAACATATGAATAGAGATGCAACAATCCAACAATCACCTTCCTTAGTATAAGAAACACTATTTTATGTAAATTATTTGATAGTCAATATTTTGTTTAGTATATTCAATTTATAAATTTTACTTATTTCATATCCAAATAGTTAGCTCATCTTTAATGCTGCTAATACACCGTAAAACATTTAATGTATTTTGATTTAAATTAAATAACCTCTTTTTCCGAAAAGTAAAGAGAGATCCAAACTAAAAACTTGTTTATCAGATCAATTCCATTCATGTCCCCCTGTTTCTATAACAGAACAAATGTTCTGTCATAGAATACAATAAGAATCCTACACAAGTCATTGAGATGAAATCCGCTATCACCACTAACTTTAGCCTCATGTAACACAGTTGGATGCAATTCAAACATGGTGTCCCAGATGCTGTTACAATCTGCACACCTCAAGCAAAGAATTCTAATGTTTGATTAAATTTATGAAATCAACACAGAACTTGGTGTCATTTGCTCAGTAAGCTCTATAGACACCCATCAATCCACTTTAACACCTTAATTTTAAATTCCATTTAAATTTAGATTTAGTTTTACTGAATGATAGCCACTGTACTATGTAAATAAAATTTAGATCATCTTCCTTAGTAGATGAAGCGTAACACACAATGCAATTCAGCTATAGTTAAAAAAAAATGTAATTGCAATAGTTAGTCCCTGCCCATTCTTTTCAGGCAGGAAGGGAAAAAGACACACTAGCATTTTGTGAGACAAACAGAGTGAACCATGGAGGAATGCAGTGTCGTAACAGTTGGTGCACACCAACCCCCAACTGCATTGTAAAACCTCTGACCCCAGGAGATGGGGTGTCCTCAACACTTAGAATTACACTGCAGGTCTTCAGGACGTGAAGACAGCAGGGTGCATCAGTGCTATATCTGCAGACTGAAGGGAACCCCAGGAGTGGGCTTTGGCGCCCAGGTCACATGATCAGAGGTGAGAATCCAGGATCAAACATGAGAACACACAACAGGACCACCGCTGAGCGACTTGCCATGCCCCAGTCTATATCTGCTGAATCAGAACGTGTCCAGAGAAGCAGTCATTCCAGCAGTGCAGAAACATCTGGATACAGTCCCGCTTTAATGAACTTTGGTCAGCCTTTCGTGGTCGACAGAGCAGGACATAGAAACCAGCAGACCAGTCATCTACTGAAACCCCCGTCCGGGTTTGGACAAAAGGCTATGATCTTTGTGGTCCCGACTCACTGCTGATTCCCAGCCATAGAAGACTCCCACAGATAACGCTTGAGTCCCTTTTGTTTTCAGCCAGGCATGAAAAGCAACACTCAAAAGAGACATCTGTTGCCAGGTCCTGTGAGCAGCACTTTGCCCTCACGTGACAGCAGGAGAACAGTTCGCCTTCACTGACCTTCGTAATCGCTCAACAGCGTTTGGCTTTGATACAGCAGTCCAGCAGAAGATGGGCACAGTTCAGCATCATCATGTCTTTGTTCAGCAACAACAGCGGCCTGATGCGGTAATCAAGAAGATCCCTTCAAATACATCTTCCCATGATCTCTGAGCTTAAAAGACCCTTCCCCCAAGATTGCCATCAAGTCAGAAGGAAGGAGAACTGCCAGAGAAAAAATAATAAAAAGTAATTAAAAAGCAAAACTTATATTTGCCACATTTTGTTACTTTCACTATTATAAATAAAATTTATCTTGTGATGCATCCTCCCGTGTGGCGCTAGATTTGTTGTTGTTATAGCACAAATGGCCAACTGCCCCAAATCCTGAACTGCAAAAAGAATAAACATAGAAATTTGTTAAAATAGTCCACGATCGGATGTGCCAGAATTAAGAAAATAATGACACTTACTGTTCAAAATCAATCAATACCTCGATGACATTCACTCTGCTTGTGCCAAATATCAACTACAAATTCTAAAATCAAAACCTCACAAACTCATTAAAGAATTAGAACAAACTCTAGAATGTCCTAGTACTGATACTTATAAAAGTTGTGATGGAATTGCCCTTGGTCAAATAATTATGAATTTCATATTGTTCTACTAAATACCAAACGTCCTTATCATTGTCATACGCTTCAAGACAAAGTCCTATTTTAAAATTTCAGAAATTATTTACATTTTATTTGAATTTCATAGCAGTTTTAACCAAAATTTTCCTCAAACTTAACAATTTACACCCAACTGTATATAATCAAAGTCAGCAGTGATGCAGAAATCTATCAACAATTTTAAATGTAAATAAACATGGCATAGATGTTATTTGAAACCGTTCAATTTGGGATGATCAAATCTAATTTAGTAGAAGCTTCTATATCACATACATCATATTTTAGCAAAACAGGAAGGCCATATGACTCTACATTAAAGAAATCCAATCAAAATTATTGATTAGCTAATTTACCATTAACCATATCCAAAAATTTACCAGGAATTAGGGTCTACTTCACCTTCTCCCCCTGTTGATATAATAAAATTATCATTTTGAAAACAATTTGGAATCTATGTCACTTTTATATAATAACTTGCTGAAAAAACAAAATTTTATACGATGTTCCACCATTTCTCCAAATCTTCCATTTAGTATTCAAACTAGACTGAGATGATGTAAATTTCAAAGTTCCATCCGTAATATCTTATCTTTATAACATCCCCCTGTGTTTTCTTATTCCCAAAAGAAAAACAATTTAGAGGTGGAAAAACAAAAATGGAAGAACTTTCCCCCATTATGCCAAAATTTCAACATGTCCAATCAGTTACCCATAAGAAATATAAACCAAGTTTATTTAGTTAGAATTTAGGTTAGTGTGTTAGTGTTGTTAGTCAAAGTGGATAACACAATTTCCTAATAACTACATCTATCTGCTTTAAGCCAAGGCTGAATTCTCGTTTCATAATAAGTTCACTGCACAAGCAGATGATTCAGCTTTAACCAGATTGTGACACCAAAATATGTAATCGTCTTTACCTCAAAATTGTCCGTAAAGCAGTACTAAAAACATATTTATGAAACAAAACCTTTACTGTCCCTAGATAGTTTAAAATAAGAAAAATATCACACAGCTACACACTAAAGTGAGGTCATATTTACACAGAGCATCCTAAAACCCATCAAAGGCCATCTGCCTACACATTCACTCTCATTCACACTCAAGCAGACTCATCAACACCCCATTGTAAGAAAGATGCAGGATGTTATCCCAGATTTCAAACCAAAATTCGTCCTGTGAAAGTCTTAAACATAATTATTATAACACCATGGTTGAAAAAAATAAGAATTATCCAATAATTCAGTTTTGAGTGAACCTGTTTTAAAAACTCCATATTATACACACAACCGTATTTCATGATAGCCCATTGTTATTAAATGGCTACCTAGACCCCCTGTAGGAAAACCCAAAAACCGTTCATGTGGTCATGTAATATGCAAAATGGGCTGCACACGAAGATCGTCCTACAAGAAACAAAGTCATTCATTAGTGTTTCAACATGTCCTACATTAACAGTGTATAAAACACTGTCAAGCAAAAAATTCATATGTTCTCGTTTTTTGTTCTCTTGTTCCACTCAGTGAGGGTGTTCCCTCCTGTCAGGAAACCTAGAAATTGAAGTGATTGTCAATGTTACAGTATTATAAAAAAAAACAATTGGATCATTCCAGTGCTCTAGCCTGGAACTGATGCCACACATTTCTCCCACTGAGAAAGTAAAAACATCTGTAAATCTGTTATTTTGTACTTTTCATTGCAACACAAAACACAGTTCTAAAAGTAATTCACATCAAAATCCAAGAATCCTGAAAGCGTGAGCTGGAAACTGAAGCACTCCCAAAATGCAAATGGGGGGGTCAATCAATCCCCCTGCTGTGAAACAAAACTTGCATCCAAAACGGAGACACCTCTGTCCCACAGAAGCACATTTTAACAGAAAGTTAGTAATACAACATCCAGCAAAAATATTTAACAATATTTCATAACACAATCTTGAAACACAAATCACTTCCGCACAATCTCAGCACAATTCAGACACAGACAGACGAATAGACAGCAGCGCGTGGTGGAACATAGGCTACAGTATAACGGGGGAAGACAGACACACAGCCATAAATCAACCCGCAGCCAAGCACGCACACAAACACTAAGAAACATACAAAACACAGAAACACAGACAACGTTGTAGTTCAGTCAAGAAAAGAAAATGTCAGGTGCCGGCTAAAATAATGTATGACGCATCTTTTAATTTTCCAATTTCACTTTTACAAATCCCTTTTATTCTCATTTCAACTTCTCAGTCCTACACTTCAGAGCTGGGTCAAGCTCGAGGCGAAAATAAGCCTCAATTTAGTTTATTCGATCACTCAATCCGCCCAGTGACAAAAGGTTTTTTTCTTTTTCAGCCGGGGAGAGCGATTGAACCCGTATTAAATCAAATAATTTATTTTAGTCCTTTATACTATAAGCAACCCGATTAAGGGTGCCAAAGAAAGGTGATCCAACCTGCCATTAGTCCTTTATTTTCCACGAGTGATACAACTCGGTCCAATTAACCTGCTATTAGTCCTTTTCCATGAGTGATACAACTCGATCCAATTAACCCAAATAATTATAAGTCCACTTTAGATGAGTCGAAATCTCCGGGCTGATACAAGCCCCTGCTAATTAAGATACACAGACACCCGAAATTCTTTTTTAGAGGCACAGGCATTGTTCCTCAGGGTCAAAGAATAAATTAATCTTTATTAATTAATCAATTAATTAATTAATCAATCAATAAAACCTTCTTTTAAAAAACCCAGCTTAAGTCAGAGTTAACGTAAAGGCTCTGTTTGAACTAGCCACAGTTCCCTGTAATGTGTATTATTCAAATCCTTAAACAACCGACTCTTTTAGGAGGGATTCTATCTACCTCTGCAGCTTCTGAATTCTGTGAGGCCGCACACAGCAAATCAGCCCCGGTCCGACCACACGGCGCTTCAGAAAACTGAAAAATAATCAAATACTGTCTTACCACACCGAAGCGTCGGGCCGAAACGGATCAATCAGGACCAAACAGCCGCCCGCCGAGATTCCAGAACCGGCACGAGCCCCCAATTGTTAAGGAAGAAAATATTCTAACATAGTTAACTTTGGAAAAAGGTTGGCTTTTCATTTCTTCCCTTCCCAGGTCCACCCGGCGAGCTGCGTTTGGTCACAGTGATAATTAGCAAGGCGTGTTGACATCACAGAATTACAGAGTTTAATCCAATATAAGACAATGCATACACTTAGAAATAAGACAATGCACAAACCTACACCAGAAACTGCAGAACAACAGAGACATACATTCCATTACCTGACATAGGAGGAAAGAAAGCAAAGACGTACAAGACATCTTTGGAGAGTTTGCAAGAGCAAAATCTGATCTGTAACTTCTATGTAGAAAGCTTTATCCTCTTGTATTTAATTTATTCACATAAGGCTGGCCCTTGGTCCTCCAACCAGCATCCATCTCTGACACTGCCTAGAGCTTCACCAAATTTACTGCAAACATCTGGGGTCATTTGCTTCTTTGTTTTAACAAGAAAAGGCGGAAACCTTGTCCTGGCATCTAGAATTCTTAAGGTCATAAAACACAAGATAAGCTCTCACAGACTCGGTGTGGAATGCGGCCTCTTCCTGCCATAAATTCTCAGGAACAAACTTAAATTCAGTAATCTGGTTCAAGGAAAGGTTATCTTCACAAACCTGTTCAAAATTAAGAAATATGTTCACAAGGAGAGTATACAACATACCTTTTACACATGCCATAAGATTAACTGTATTAAAGACTAAAAATAATCATTTTTCTTTAACAGGAGCCAGAATAATTCAATAGTGAGTTGGTTTGAAAAGCAATGTTACTACTCTCTAACTTGTTCTGATGGCTTGGTTGCAAAACAGATCTCTGTATTTTGGCCATTTGGACTTTCAATGGTAGCTTATATGAGGAGCAATATTATTGTGTTTGGTGATCAATCCATCTGATCACATGGCATGCTAAGGGGAGTTAGCTCAAATGGTAGAGCCCGTTTGCGTTTGAGAGGTAGTGGGATTGATCCCTGCATTCTCCAAGTCGTTTACCTTTACTATGTCCTTGAATTTTTTTCAAAGGATTGATGTGATGAACCCAAGGGAGAAGAAAGCACCATGCAGAAACAGGGTTTTTGTTAGATGTAAAGTGAATGCTTGAAAATGTCCTTGACATCCTACGTTACTTACTTGGTCAAAAGCCCTTGAATGAAAACCCAAAGTGAATACACATGTGCTGAACTATGGATTTACTTTGATTACAAGTTATTGTAAGACTTAGTAAAGCAATTTTTACTGATTAGTCAATAATGACAAGCAGTATAAAGCAGCTAATTAAATACATTGAGAAGCATTAGCATTACAACATTTTACTACATATTTGGAGTAGCCAAGGTATTCTATCAAATTTTGAACAATGGTCTTTGAAATGTTGGCAGTATCTGAGATCATGAAAATCTCAGATCAACAGAATTGGCATCTTCGGTAGTGTGGCCGAGTGGTCTATGGCGCTGGATTTAGGCTCCAGTCTCGATAGAGGCGTGGGTTCAAATCCCACCACTGCCATATTGTTTTTGCCTAACTTTGTTGTTGCGTCTCAAGAAACGTTTTTTAAAAACTCGCCTTACAATTACAGATGCTTCAAAAACACTAGCCTCAAATTCTGCAAAGCTTGTCTTTTCAATTGTACTCTCTCTTTTACCTTTCAAGGTAAATGGCTTGGTCTTGTTGGACACAAGAGATTAATCTGTGGAACCAGGTGGTCTATGACACACATGACAGGTTGTCTTCGGGCTTGGCTAAACAGAGCAAATGTCTTAAACAAGTCTCAGGCAAGCTGAAGAACTCGTTTTTTTTAATAGGTGGCACAAAACAATTTTGCAAGATTCAACTAAGCATCTCCATGTCATTCCTAATGTACCTTCATTTTTTGTAAATGACACTCAGCACAACTCTAAATGGGTTGCTTGAAAATGAAAAGCAAAAAAATTGCCCAAAATAACCTTTTCACACCAGAGTTTGGCTCAGATGCACTCAGCTACAGTCCTGCTTAGGCAGTTAGCACGTACCCTAAACTTGAAAATCGGTAGCCAACTTTTAAACACTTTAAGTGAAGTTCCATTAAATTTAGATGTGCAATCAAAAGCAGCAAGCTTGTTCCACGATGTTATGGCAATATTTGGATATATTTGGATTAAGCATGCATTTGACTTACCTGGAGATCAAAGTGAAAAGATTTTGCCTGGAAAGATTGGCCTAAGCTGATAGGAGACAGTTCCTAAGTGTTTACATGGAATTCTTCAGGTTAGAGAAGGTGTCAGAACGTTCTGTTCCACCCACGGATGATTAGTGTCTTAAAGGTACACTATGCAACCGGTGTTGATTTTCCAGCGAGGCTCCCCCCAGAGGGCGAAAGTAAAAGTGCACTGTCGTAAATATGCACAGCTGTTCTCCTGGTTTCTCCGTCAAGCCAGGCGCGGTTGTTTTGAGCTTAGCAGACAGGCGAATGCAACGAATGACTAATGCTGCGTTCACACCGCAGCTGGCGCGACAGAAGCAGCGAGTTTACATGCAACGTAACGTCAAGGCGCAGCAAAAGGTCCCGCGGCGCGTTTTGAGCAGCAGGCGCAGCACGTCTGAGCAGCTGAAGCAGCGCATCGGGCGCGTTTAAGCATCTGACGCAGGGAGAGAGACACAGCGCTGATGATCACTCCTCTTAAACAGTTTATTGACGCCTAAATTAACTTAAAATGCAGAAATCTGCCGGCAGAATATGCAGTTTGGATTATTTAGATGAAAAACACCTACCAGCTGCCGTGGTGAACCGCGAGGAGGCGACCAGGCCAGAGGCTGCTGATGAAGGGATCCCTACTGTCGGCGCACCGCTGGTATGTGGGGGTCTGAGCAGCTCCGACAGAAAAAATATTGAAGGCAGGATAATAATCTGAATGAACTGACGGCACTGATTACGTTTTCAGGTGTATTTTCTCACTTAAACACATATTAAAACTACTTTATTCCCACTGATCACAGCAAATATAGCTGCAAGGCAGAGAAAGGATAGTGAAGCTCCGCCCAAAGCGCGTCAGACACACTTTTGCACCGCGCAGCCAGAGCAGCAAAGCAGCTTCATCCGCGCGTCAGAACTAACTGGTACAAGCAGCAAAAATGAAGCAGCAGACGCGATTTTGCTGCGTCCGATGTGAACGTAGCATAACTGCACAAAGATCGCCACTGTGCTAGCAACGAGAATGCTTTTAACTGGGGGCGTGTAGCAGTTCTCGCCGTAAAGCAAGACTGAATCTCACGAGACTTCTGAGCCTGTGGGTGCGGGTCGGTGCTCCTGCAATTGCAAGTGCAGTATTTCCCCCACAGACCACCAGGGCGGCCGAGAATACCTTTGTTCAACCTGAAATGAATCATTTAATCATCCAAAACGTTATGGAACACATTAATTAACTGAAAAATGTTGCATAGTGTGTCTTTAATATGTACTCTACAACTCTGGCATAGTGAACTGCAGTGCATGGTGACCTTTCAATCCAATGGTTGACAGAGGGTCTTTAGAGCTATTTGTTAAGAACTTGCCATCGCCCGCACAAGCAGTAGACGGCTTTCATTTCTGTCAGCCGTATCAAGTTGCTGAAGGAATTAAAGTCTGCAAAATCTCCAATCTGTACAACTCTAAAAGACTTGCTTGACATTCAAAAAACAAGGAAATCTATGGGGAGCCAGATTAATTCAATAGTGGGTTGGTTTGAAAAGCAATGTTACTACTCTCTAACTTGTTCTGATGGCTTGGTTGCAAAACAGATCTCTGTATTTTGGCCATTTGGACTTTCAATGGTAGCTTATATGAGGAGCAATATTATTGTGTTTGGTGATCAATCCATCTGATCACATGGCATGCTAAGGGGAGTTAGCTCAAATGGTAGAGCCTGTTTGCGTTTGAGAGGTAGTGGGATTGATCCCTGCATTCTCCAAGTCGTTTACCTTTACTATGTCCTTGAATTTTTTTCAAAGGATTGATGTGATGAACCCAAGGGAGAAGAAAGCACCATGCAGAAACAGGGTTTTTGTTAGATGTAAAGTGAATGCTTGAAAATGTCCTTGACATCCTACGTTACTTACTTGGTCAAAAGCCCTTGAATGAAAACCCAAAGTGAATACACATGTGCTGAACTATGGATTTACTTTGATTACAAGTTATTGTAAGACTTAGTAAAGCAATTTTTACTGATTAGTCAATAATGACAAGCAGTATAAAGCAGCTAATTAAATACATTGAGAAGCATTAGCATTACAACATTTTACTACATATTTGGAGTAGCCAAGGTATTCTATCAAATTTTGAACAATGGTCTTTGAAATGTTGGCAGTATCTGAGATCATGAAAATCTCAGATCAACAGAATTGGCATCTTCGGTAGTGTGGCCGAGTGGTCTATGGCGCTGGATTTAGGCTCCAGTCTCGATAGAGGCGTGGGTTCAAATCCCACCACTGCCATATTGTTTTTGCCTAACTTTGTTGTTGCGTCTCAAGAAACGTTTTTTAAAAACTCGCCTTACAATTACAGATGCTTCAAAAACACTAGCCTCAAATTCTGCAAAGCTTGTCTTTTCAATTGTACTCTCTCTTTTACCTTTCAAGGTAAATGGCTTGGTCTTGTTGGACACAAGAGATTAATCTGTGGAACCAGGTGGTCTATGACACACACGACAGGTTGTCTTCGGGCTTGGCTAAACAGAGCAAATGTCTTAAACAAGTCTCAGGCAAGCTGAAGAACTCGTTTTTTTTAATAGGTGGCACAAAACAATTTTGCAAGATTCAACTAAGCATCTCCATGTCATTCCTAATGTACCTTCATTTTTTGTAAATGACACTCAGCACAACTCTAAATGGGTTGCTTGAAAATGAAAAGCAAAAAAATTGCCCAAAATAACCTTTTCACACCAGAGTTTGGCTCAGATGCACTCAGCTACAGTCCTGCTTAGGCAGTTAGCACGTACCCTAAACTTGAAAATCGGTAGCCAACTTTTAAACACTTTAAGTGAAGTTCCATTAAATTTAGATGTGCAATCAAAAGCAGCAAGCTTGTTCCACGATGTTATGGCAATATTTGGATATATTTGGATTAAGCATGCATTTGACTTACCTGGAGGTCAAAGTGAAAAGATTTGGCCTGGAAAGATTGGCCTAAGCTGATAGGACACAGTTCCTAAGTGTTTACATGGAATTCTTCAGGTTAGAGAAGGTGTCAGAACGTTCTGTTCCACCCACGGATGATTAGTGTCTTAACATGTACTCTACAACTCTGGCATAGTGAACTACAGTGCATGGTGACCTTTCAATCCAATGGTTGACAGAGGGTCTTTAGAGCTATTTGTTAAGAACTTGCCATCGCCCGCACAAGCAGTAGATGGCTTTCATTTCTGTCAGCCGTATCAAGTTGCTGAAGGAATTAAAGTCTGCAAAATCTCCAATCTGTACAACTCTAAAAGACTTGCTTGACATTCAAAAAACAAGGAAATCTATGGGGAGCCAGAATAATTCAATAGTGGGTTGGTTTGAAAAGCAATGTTACTACTCTCTAACTTGTTCTGATGGCTTGGTTGCAAAACAGATCTCTGTATTTTGGCCATTTGGACTTTCAATGGTAGCTTATATGAGGAGCAATATTATTGTGTTTGGTGATCAATCCATCTGATCACATGGCATGCTAAGGGGAGTTAGCTCAAATGGTAGAGCCTGTTTGCGTTTGAGAGGTAGTGGGATTGATCCCTGCATTCTCCAAGTCGTTTACCTTTACTATGTCCTTGAATTTTTTTCAAAGGATTGATGTGATGAACCCAAGGGAGAAGAAAGCACCATGCAGAAACAGGGTTTTTGTTAGATGTAAAGTGAATGCTTGAAAATGTCCTTGACATCCTACGTTACTTACTTGGTCAAAAGCCCTTGAATGAAAACCCAAAGTGAATACACATGTGCTGAACTATGGATTTACTTTGATTACAAGTTATTGTAAGACTTAGTAAAGCAATTTTTACTGATTAGTCAATAATGACAAGCAGTATAAAGCAGCTAATTAAATACATTGAGAAGCATTAGCATTACAACATTTTACTACATATTTGGAGTAGCCAAGGTATTCTATCAAATTTTGAACAATGGTCTTTGAAATGTTGGCAGTATCTGAGATCATGAAAATCTCAGATCAACAGAATTGGCATCTTCGGTAGTGTGGCCGAGTGGTCTATGGCGCTGGATTTAGGCTCCAGTCTCGATAGAGGCGTGGGTTCAAATCCCACCACTGCCATATTGTTTTTGCCTAACTTTGTTGTTGCGTCTCAAGAAACGTTTTTTAAAAACTCGCCTTACAATTACAGATGCTTCAAAAACACTAGCCTCAAATTCTGCAAAGCTTGTCTTTTCAATTGTACTCTCTCTTTTACCTTTCAAGGTAAATGGCTTGGTCTTGTTGGACACAAGAGATTAATCTGTGGAACCAGGTGGTCTATGACACACACGACAGGTTGTCTTCGGGCTTGGCTAAACAGAGCAAATGTCTTAAACAAGTCTCAGGCAAGCTGAAGAACTCGTTTTTTTTAATAGGTGGCACAAAACAATTTTGCAAGATTCAACTAAGCATCTCCATGTCATTCCTAATGTACCTTCATTTTTTGTAAATGACACTCAGCACAACTCTAAATGGGTTGCTTGAAAATGAAAAGCAAAAAAATTGCCCAAAATAACCTTTTCACACCAGAGTTTGGCTCAGATGCACTCAGCTACAGTCCTGCTTAGGCAGTTAGCACGTACCCTAAACTTGAAAATCGGTAGCCAACTTTTAAACACTTTAAGTGAAGTTCCATTAAATTTAGATGTGCAATCAAAAGCAGCAAGCTTGTTCCACGATGTTATGGCAATATTTGGATATATTTGGATTAAGCATGCATTTGACTTACCTGGAGGTCAAAGTGAAAAGATTTGGCCTGGAAAGATTGGCCTAAGCTGATAGGACACAGTTCCTAAGTGTTTACATGGAATTCTTCAGGTTAGAGAAGGTGTCAGAACGTTCTGTTCCACCCACAGATGATTAGTGTCTTAACATGTACTCTACAACTCTGGCATAGTGAACTACAGTGCATGGTGACCTTTCAATCCAATGGTTGACAGAGGGTCTTTAGAGCTATTTGTTAAGAACTTGCCATCGCCCGCACAAGCAGTAGATGGCTTTCATTTCTGTCAGCCGTATCAAGTTGCTGAAGGAATTAAAGTCTGCAAAATCTCCAATCTGTACAACTCTAAAAGACTCTACTCCCAAACTCAGCATCTCTTTTCATTCCTGTAATAAGAAGTTTCTTTTGAATGGATTTGATTAAAGTTTAATTCCCTTGGTATAAAATAAATATTTTGATGGAGATGAGAAATCTGCTTCCTCGTTGGTGAATAACCAATAGTTTGCATCCAATCATTTAAATAAACGGTGTTGTTTTTTTTATATATATATATAAGAATTGTGCTATAATTTCTAGTCACCGATCTGTTGCTGCTATATTTTAATTTGACGAACCGGAATTTGTCGATGCTCTTTTTCCTGTTTGGTGCGATTGCAATTGCGGATCTTGACCTGGCCGGACCTTATGACCACAGTGTACCAATCTTCTGATGGCTACTTCCAACAGGATAATGCGCCATGTTATAAAGTGAATCATCTCAGACTCATTTCTTGAAACTTTTCCACTTAAGTAATTGTGAATTGAGCATATTGACAGACAACATTTTATTTTTTATCTTAAATGCAATTTTTTTTTTTTTTAATAATTACTGCTCTAAATGTATTGCTCTGTCAGCTAAAGATCTGTTTTGGTCTCTATACTTTAATTAAATAAATCAATTCAAGCTAAAATGTAAGAGGCTATACTGAGCCTGATCTCTTTGTATCAGAGATTTTCTTACCTTTTAGAAAAATGTCACTTGGAGTAAAACCCCCCCTGCAACCCTGATTTGCATTTGTATAGCTCACAGCATTTTCATTTACATGTTAAAGCCTCCCCTAGAATTCCATGGGGGGGAGGCATGGGGGGAACACTGCCTAAGAAAGTCCACGTCAATTTCTGACAATTTACGGGAGTTTTCGGCGAAGCCTGCAAATTGCCGTAAACTGCCGCTAACCTGAACCTGGTTGGAGGTGATGAAGAGGGTGGGAAAATAAGATTTTAATTAGGTGTTTCATTTATGTAAATAGTTTTATTCCTAAATATTTGGTCTTATTATGTTAAACCTTTTGTAGAAACATTTCTGTGAATAACCGTAACAACTTTTACTGCCCAACAGTTTTTATTAATAAATAAACCCAGTTTATAGATGTACTTAAAGTGTAAGTTTTCTTAAAAAAAAAAAAAAAAAATTCATTGTATTGAATAAATTAATGAGTGACACTGTTAAACACATCTAGATAGATACAACAACTTCACTGTCAGAGGTTCAAGCGTGAAAAGAAAATTTACTGGGACTAATTTGCATGTGTGAAAGCTTATTCTTAAAAACCTAAACGCTTTTACCTTGCTCTTCGTTTAAGATCTCATCACAGCAAATCATGGTTGTAGAAAGTCAAAGAGGACTTTATGCTAAAACTGAATCATAACCCCTAAAGCTGTCTAGTTTTTACTGCACAGCTGTTTTTACCACTATGATCGAATGGCACTGTTCTTCTCATTACTAGATTACGTGAATGAAAAAATCCAAATAAACATTGCAATTAAACAATAATGTAATCAAATATCCGAGAAATGAAAGCTACTGGAAGGTCTTTACAGGAGTTTAAGGGCCTTCTATTTTTACAACAATGAAACGCTACAAAAACATAAAATAGATGAGTTTCTTACATTCAAATAAACCTCCAGTTAACCCTACTGCTCCCTCTACAGCCTTCATGTCACACTCCAGTCTTTGAGCGAAAGAGAAACTGAAGGTTGAATGTGTCACTTCATAGTGATTGGTTTTCTTTTTTGAAAAGAAAAGGCTTTATTTGCCATTCAATATTGTTGAACTATAACAGTTGTGTTGAAAGGTAGAAAAAGGTCTAACAGGCAGGGGCCAGATCGAAACGGGAGAGAACAAAGACACCGAGGTGAAAGTGAGGCAAACAAGTAAGAATAAAAGACCAGAGGCAAAGGAAGATCCTAAGAAAGCCCTGGGGTATCCCTGCAGAGAAAGGTAGACAGCTCCAGATAAATAAAAAGAAGAGACTGAGGAAAGTATAGTAAGGGATATGAAAGAACCCTTTTCAGTCGCACACAGAGGGATCCAGGTTTAAAACACTTTCTGATGGCCTTGTCGTGCCTTCCATTCAGTTTCAGTCCTTTTCACGGACTAACCCTAAACTGAACCAATGATTTACACCTAACCTTAAAGCTAACCTACTCTTACAAAACTCCCATTAATTTCATGTGTTCATGTGATTTCCATCTTCTGCATCTGCATCACTTTTCTAAACATGATCCATCATGTTGTTCATGTATTTCATGCTCCATTCACTCCATTCAATGTGATGACATATTTCTCACATGTGAACCATATTTTTCCCATACGAGTTTTATTAGATTGTGCTCTGTCTAATACCCTGTTAACATTTGTCAAAAAAAGTATTGGTGTTTGTACTTTATTTTGTATTGTTATGGAAATGTGTGTTTTTATGTAACCATCTCATGTGCTTTGAGTAAATATTATAAAATGTCAAAAAGCAAAGAAGGATTTTCAAAAGCAAACAGACACCAATCTGCCATGTCAACTAGTTATTCAGTTTTATCTATAATTTCAATCAAAATTGATTATCAGTCATGTTTCTCATGCTTAAATATTGTTTGAATGTTTAAATATTTTTTCTAATTTCATTTATTTTCAAAGGCAATTAAATTAGTCTACTTTTATCAAATGTATATATTTTTTGACAAATAACGAACGTTTATGTTCGTATCAAGTTGTATGACCAAATATTCTTTCCTATACTGGTTTTAGGAATAAATTTAACTGAGATGAAGAATATTCTCAAGAGACAGAAAAAAAAAGTATTTAAGAATGTTTGTGAAAGTTTGCAACAGTGCTTAATTGGACCAGGAGGATCCAGGGGATCAGTGTTGCCTAAAGGTTTACCCCCAGATTCCACATCCTCCGTAACCACTCCGCTCTGCTCGCATATGTCCGCCACAGTAATGTTGATCTAGAAGAATTATTCCATATCCACCATGAATCCTCTGAACATCACCGTTTACGAACGTGTTTTCCATCCCTCACCATCAAAATACGGAACAAAGCTATGTTTTGCTCCATCTTGGATCGTTGGAATCCATCTAGGTCAAGATCTGAAACTGCAGTTGTATCAAACGAAAAAATGAATGTCAAGATTTGTTTTTTCAAAGCAAAAAAGTGTGACCACAGTTGTTAACTCGAAATCAGATCATAATTTTCATATGTTCGAAAATAGAAGATTGTTTTTTTTTTTTATTACGGAATGCAAAGTACTGGTAATTCAGCATACCAGGAAGCAGATTTGCCATCTCAATCAAAATATTTATTTCTTGCTGAAAGACTTAAATGTTTTGTCCAATCCAGTTGCATCAACTTCCATGAGGGCATCTTAGAACTTCAAAAGCAACGTGTTATTGCAGGCATGGATGAAGAGATGCTTTTTTGGACGTAGAAAACTAATAAATTTTAGTTATCCTTATTACAAAGACCTACAACAAAAAGTAAAGGTTTGGGCAGAAACTGCACGAATGCTGGATTCTGATGTTGAGTTTTATTATAATTTGTAACTATTTCATATTAAGTTAAGTGTCTATTAGCCAGTATTATTATGCTCCTATGAATTAACAAATAATAATAGTGTGCACGTTTTCCTTGAGCTCCAAGGAACTCCAAGCCAAGCAAGACAATAGGAAGCATGGAGGCTGTGAGGGAGAATATGGTATTTTTGGGTTAGATCTGATCTGATCTGTCAGGAAGTCCACAAACTGTAGTTAAAAGCCTTCAGGTGATCCAGAATCCTGCAGCCAGAGTTCTGATGAAAATTAACCTCTTAACATCCACCACATTTTGGGTAATCCTGGCCTATTTTGCATACCCAAATGGAAAAGCAAATAACTTAGGAACTGTATACCCACATTACATGTGCAATACATTATTTGAAAGCTAACATTCTCTAGTTTCCTAATATATAAATTAAAATTGGTTGACTAGAACACACACCAACCTGCGTCAGTTCAAACTCAAAGTTGGGGGTTTTTATTCTCGGAAATGATAGGTCTTTTTTGAACAGCAGTAATAAAGACATTCTTGAGAAAATGCAGATTTTATTGTATTATACCAGTTCTACATCATGTCAACCACAAATGCAGAAAATTTCAGACCTCTAGCTATAACAGTTCCAGAGCTGTGGGGTATGGAACTTTTGGTGTCAGCTTGGAGCTGCGCGCTACTGCTCCACCTGCTGGTAAAAATTTTACCAGTGAAATTTTATGCATTCTGAATCATAAACCCCACTTAAGGTCCACCGGGTCATCGGTGACCTTATGGGTTTTAAGAGGTTAAGAAGAGAGATCATATCTCTCCTATCCTGGCTTCTCTTCATTGGCTTCCTGTAAAATCCAGAATACAATTTAAGATCCTCCTTCTCACATATAAAGCCCTAAATTATGAAGCTCAATTTGATATCAGAGATCTTGGGTATGTTTCACAAAACAGGTTTTCTGAAAATTCTAAGATTTCTAAACTTGAAATCAGGAATCAGGAAAACTTGAGTTTTCTGTTTCACAAAGAGTTGTTTCAGATGCCGCAGTAACATTCTCCCCAGAGCTAACCTGGTCGGCAGCAGGTTTTGTTCAGTGTCCAATATCTCCAACCCTCTATTTGTTAAACCAATCACATTGTTTTATTTCCTAATTAAGTCAAAAGATTTTTGTGGTTTTGTGCTAACAACAATAAGAAAATTCAGTTGCTAGGTCCGTTAAACACAATATGTTTGCATGTCCTTTTTAAGAGAATCTAATTAAAGAATAATCTGCTATAATTCACAGAGAATTAAACTTAAATTAACACAGAGAATTAAACTTGCAGAGAGGACCATCAGTCCGTGTATCTTTCATATTTAGAAAGTTTCACCCTGCAATCCATAAATACATGAGGAACTACTGGAATCACTAAATTATTCAGTGGGTACAAAATAATTATTTTAAGGTTAGTATTCATTCAGTTATTAGAACCTACTGAGCCTAGTGGTAGATTGGAGGCTCCGCTAATGTCATTTATTGGGATGATAACATTTGAAGTGGCATGAAACAGACACTTTAGCCCCTTTCCCACCGAAAATACCGGGTTTACGCGTGTTTTTCAAACATGGGTTGACCCGCTAACAATCAGCATTTCCTTTGTTCCCCAAGCCATCGGGCTGTACAACTCCTCACTTCACTTGGGGGAAGGAGGAGGTGATAGAAAGAGGGAAAAAGGTCAGCACCCACCTCCTTGGAAATCTTATGTCAAACATTACCTATTGTCACTTGTGCGATATTCTCTCTCACCAGGCAATAACTGCCAACTACTGTGTAGCCTGTGTAATTTTTTTACTTATTTATAATGTCAGTGCATCTCTGCAGTGCAAGTGCAAAAATCCAAGTCAACTACTGTGTAGTGTTCCCTTATATCTCTATGGTGCAGATATTTTATATCTAAGGGAAACATATTTTGGGACATTAGAACTTATTTTTTTCCTTTGCCTACTTTGACTAAATAAAAATTAGGGCGTGACATGTAAAGAAGCCAGGGCGTAGTACTGTAAGTGTTCTGTGTTGTTTTGCTCTTTTATCTTTCTGAATCCCTCTCACCCATGCTGCGTCAAGTTTAATGAATGAATTGAAGCAATAAAGTCGTTTTCATATGTGGTTAATTCTTTAACTACGGGCACTTTTATGTCCTTTGATCATATTTCATGAAAAAATTAAAAAAGGGACCTTTCACACCTTTATAGTTATCTTTACAATGAACCTGTTTTAGGACATTTATTTTAGTAGTCTGTGATGACTTTTTCACCTTTTTTCAGCCTAATTTATATGTAAATATTACCATTTTGTGCTTGTCCCACACCCAGACTTTGATCTTCAATGATAAAAATGAATAGTAAAAAAACATTACAGCGGCAATTAATTTATTATTATTTAATAATGTATTTATTTATCATTATTATTTTTTATTATGCTCCATAAAGTTTTTAAAGACTGAGGTTTATTGTCTGTATGGTCCATTCATTGTTATTTCCACCACAACCAGTAATTTCCACCACGCCGTGTAATTTCCACCACACCATTTGTATTTCAATAAATTGCTGCAGAATTCTAATCACTCATTAAAACCTTCTTCATAACTTAAAAGATAAAGTTCCACTATAATTAAAAACACAAGTATTTACACCTTGAAATGTATCTTGCGTTCCCTATCCCTATCCCTATTAGTCCCAGTAAATATCTCAGGTTATGGCGAACATAAGATTTGCATCTTCTCCTCATCACAATTAATTTACCTAATCCATAAATGTATGTGTTTAACAATAAAGGCTTAAACAGTTAAAACTATATATGAAAGCGTTCTTCCAGTGAAAAAACATTATGTGCATCTGTGGTGGTCCGTCAAGTAAGGCACAAGGACAAAGGCATATAAAAAAGTATTTTCTATTTATTTCCAAAAAATTCACAAAAAGGAGTTACATCAAATCTCAAAAAAAAATAAATAAATACCAAAATATGCCCAAAAGAAGACAACTAAGGCATACCTAACCCAGGATAACAAACAAAAAAACTGACCTCACACAATGAACACACAGGGGAATTTATACACAAAGGCTAGCCTACCCAAACGAGGAGGGGTGGGAGATGAGACGAAGACAAACAATGCATAAACATAAATAACGAATTTAAACCAACACCTTTTGACTACAACAAAACTATCAAAAGAAAACACCAAAAAAATTTTTAACAGTTATGCCATAAGTGGAGAAAGATAAGCAGACTCTAACATCCAGTCCCCTGCTTCCAGCAGCCTGATGGTACGTCCCACTTCCTGGTTTGCCTTTCAACCAGTCCTTCAAACTCAGCAAAGAAAAGTAGTTAATTCAAATAAACAAAAGGTGTTTACTAAATGTGTGCACCCATAATAGTAAACAACCTAATGCCAAAAAAACACCACAAAAGGGAAATTATAAATGTATTGTGTGAAGACCTTTAAATAAATAAATACTAACACTGAGGAAAAGATGGAGGAACCTTCACAGTATCATAGTATTTTAGAATAAATGACAAATATTTATATGTAATGGAAATTACAATTGTGCCAGGCGAAATCTGTTAACACCAATTTGTCTTTAAAAATTCAGTGTGTTTTCTTATGAATCTTCAAACTAGACTAGTTATGCTAACCAATTACATTGTGAGAATTTATATTTTATTATACTTCTTCTCTTCAAGTTTGCAAGGCCAATAGTGTCAGTAGTTAAAGAATCACCTATGTATTAGTATTAATTAATATGTATTTCTGATATCTGAAAAAAAAAAAATATTTCCATTGTCAAAACATTTCAAACAAAATGACATTCTTCAATTCTAGGATAAACATTGTGGTAGTGTATGAATTTCAGATCTCTGTATTGCTATTGTTACTGGTCAGCATTTCCATTATTTTTACCATCAAAAAATGTATCTCCATTATCAGAACTAGATAGTCAGTCAAGCTTACAAATGTCAAAAAGGCCACTTGAAATGTGTAAAAATTTCTAGGTATAGAACACTTTTTACTAGTAGGCCTCCTTTTTTTGTGGAAAAACGTCCTTTAAGAAACCTGTTTCAGCTCAAATTGTCGCACACGCTCAAGGGAGTGCACGCTGGAGTACGTAGATGGAAACAGAGTGAAGGAAAGAGGAGCGGTAGGTGTGTGTGGTGCCTCCTCTATTGATTCATATCATTTACACATGCACAAAAGCTATTAAATACATATAGCACTTTCTTGATTTTTCGTGCCCCTAGCACCCAGCGGCGGTGCTTTTGCAGTGGGGGGTGCACGGGGGCGTGTGCGCGGCAGGGGGATCTCATGCTGATGCTGCCCTATATGACAAAGCCGCCTTGGGCGGCTGCTCATGTTGCCCGTATCAGAAACTGCCACTTCCCTATTTTCTCCTATGTCACCATTAATATTAGGTCGGTCCACTGTGCTCATTTACCCATTTAACTTGTTTTATGTGATGATACAATTTATTATACACAACTATAGGACATGTTGTGATCTTGATGTGTTGGATAAAAAAAAAGAAAAAAAAATCAAAGCCTGCAGGGACCGTTATGTTCTAGTGGTGACTGATCATCTCTGGTAATGTTAAGACAACCCCTTGATTTAATGTCTTCCATTTTATACAATTGAATCAAAACAACCCCGTACTGTCTCACAAATATTATTGTCCCATACCCATCATCATCAATTTTCAGGCGAACATTTTCTCTGCCATAGTGTGTGACAGTCAGGAATGAGATTGATAGCAGTGTTCTGTATAGTACTAGAAGTGGTTTCATAGGCTGTAATACTTTTAAGTTTTCTTCTTTTTTGATCCTAATGTTTGATAACATGGAGGCTCAATGTTTACTTAAAATTTCATTGGCAGATACGGCTCTCGCCTCTGGCAAAGACATAACATTATAAAGCTGTGCTTTAGGAAATCTCTACATCCATATGTGGAGTTTCATGATTCCAAAAATATTGTCAAGAACCTTAAAGCAGAAAAAACAACCAGAGAATACTTTCTCCATGTTCTGTTTAATATATATACATGTAATATAAATTGATATATATGTTCATATTATTTGTATATTAATATAAAAATTAATATTCCTGCAGAGTACATGCACCCCTGTATTTTATTGGATCGTATTTTACAGAGTTTGTTCCCAAAGTAGTATATTAGCATATATTTTTTAGGTGCCCGCCATTATAAAGATGCCTGCCGTATAGTGTTCTAATAACATTAAAGTCATCCAATCTGGGTTTAAAATAATATAAGTCAATAGAAATAGTTTACTCTTCTCATCATATCAGTAATTTTCTTTTGCTTACTATGCTCTAACTAGAATGAAACAGCTTATTTTGGGGATATAATAAAAAAAATATTCCCTATTTCTTCTTATTTTGCTTTGAAGGCTCTGAACTTGGTGGCGTTGTTGTACTTCATAAGGGGTCCACCCAGATAATGTTCCTTACGGGCCTATTGTTGTGTAGTTACGCCATTTTTTGTATGTGATCTCTTGTGTGAACTGAATTCACACAACTTAAGTGTCACACATGCGCATTAGAGGATGCAATGACATCATAAGCGAGCTTTCTACAGAAAGTGCTGGAGTATATCTTGCAATCTTTCCTTTCCTTCCCAAACTCAGCCAGTGCATTAACTAGGGTGACCAAACATCCGTATTTCCCGGGACATATCCGTATTTCACGTCCTGTCCCGGGCGTCCCGGGGTTTTTTTAGAAAGTGAGGAAATGTCCTGATTTCACTGCGCACGACGCTCCGTGTGACATAATCCCTGAGCCGCGTCAGTGCGGGCAGCCCTGTTCTTAATCAGAGGCTCTGTTCGAAAACCTGGGCTGCATCCTCCAAGGACGCGGTCTACCTAGACTGGATCCTTCGAAGTCCTTGAAAATAAGGAGGCCAGAAGAGTTTTGGCTGTAAATTCGAACAGGTCCACCCTTCGGCGGGTTTTACCGCGGTATGATCTGTTGCTTAGCAACCGTGAAAGTTGACACACAAAGCAGGAAAAGAATGAATACCGAGGTTTTCAAAACTGTTTGTTTTGTTTTTTTTTTGTTTTTTTTTAAAGTTAAAGTGAACAAAGACTACACTCACAAGGATCCAGAGTGGAATAAAGGTTTCAACCACCATGAGCAGGAACAAATAAAATCAAATGTAATGATAGAAACCTTAGTCAGTTAAATAACATGCTGCTGTCATTCTGCACATCTCTGATGTTGCTGCTATTTTGAAATATCCATTACTGGAAAAATGTCCATAGCTGCATACTGGTTATTAATTATCCGGTTTTATATTGTTAAAACACTTTACAGAATTGCATTTTTTATATTTTAACTCTTCCCTATCATGTTATTCTTATACATTTTTCTAAGGTCCTCATTTGTGTGACCATTTTCAATAATCTTTCTGCTGCTGTAAATCTGCCCATTGTGAGACAATAAAGGGATTTTCTATTCCATAAAGGGTTAGAAATATATAAGTAAATCTAAACAATGTATCTACACAATATATCTGCAAAATCTCTAATATTCAACCAAAAATATTTAGTTAAGCATATTGTGCAAAACAACAATAAAAAATTAAACTCCTATCAGATTTATAGTTCCCACTCTGCAGATTTATTAGAATCTGTCCTTTAATTATAGCCAAACCCATTTACACAATAACAGATAAAAACCTTTAGATAAATCAAACATTACCGCCACATATCTGACTCAATAACCATTAAAACAACTATTTTCATTTATTTCAGACGAAACTATTCACAGAGTTGTATTATATTAAACTGAACTTCCAATTTTCACCACTGTTGTGCGCCAAGTAACATTTCCTCTGATCACGGAGCAAATCCCGATGATGAGACATTTGTTCTTTCAATCAAGCGCCCACCCACCCCGCCCCCCACCGCCCCACCTGCCGCTCATAGGTGTCCTGCTTTTCCCAAATGAAAATATGGTCACCCTAGCATTAACAAAACAATTTTTTCAAGAAGGTTGAGAATAAAATGCCACCTGTGTCTGATCGGGCATCAATACTTAACAAAGTTCCCCATTCTGACTCATTCTTCTTTTTTTTTTCATCTTGAAAAGAATGAGTTTTTAAGGTTGGGAAAGATCGCTAGATGCGCTCCACCACTACCATCCATGTTTACTTCCGTAAACACAGAGCTCGGTGATGTCATTGTGACGTCATTGCGTCCTCTACTGCGCATTCGTGACACTTGTGTTGCATGACCGCAGATCACTCAGGAGATCACATACAAGTCGCATATATTTGGAAATGTGAATGGCAACGCAAAAAATAAAAGAATTTCACAAAGAATTTTTGAGCAGAAAGGGCTGCAGTGCGAAACGTAGCCTTACTTGCCTGGATCGCATTGGAAAAAAATCTGATCTGTGTTGTTCAGACTGTCATAAAAATATAAGATACAGGTCGTATATAGGCAAAAACATCTGATTTGGGTTACTTCTGGCTGCTGTGTGAACATAACCTAAGTGCATTTTAATAAAAAAATAAAAAAGCTGAATTATTTGAATTATTACAACGAAGGTGAACTTTGTTGATTTAATCTCGAGTGTGAGATGAACTTAAAATAAGATGTTAATGTATTTGTCATGTGTTATTATGTTTGGTTATGCCTATATTTAATCAATTTATAACTAAATTCATTTAAAAGAAACAAAAAACAATCAAGCAGATTCCCAATACGCAGGTATTTATCTCACAGTTGCTTACACTGGTTACATTTTTTGCTAAAGATTTACTCAATTGATTTCAAGTCACTGAATCATATCGGATTGTTCCAAATGAACCATGAATCGTGATATGAATCCAACTGGTGTTAAAATGAATCATTACACCCTTAGTATTTACAATAATTCAAAAAATAAATTGGGGGATGGGGTTGCACTAATTGTTTTGCAAAGGTGTTACACCAATAGAGCTAATCTGTGATTGTGTAGAAAGTATGTCATCATATTATGGGTAAATATTGACAATGGTCTCTGTGCATGTGGCTCCAAGCTCTTTTATCAAGAGCTTGGAGCCACATGCACAGAGACCAATTCAGAGAAACCAGGGGAAAGGTTTAACAGGTTTATTTAGGAGTTTGTGATGAATCCAGTGTTGCTCTGAACACTGCTCAACCGGAACTGAAAGGTGAGGGGAAGACACTGCGGTTAGTTCAGGCTCAGTAGGAATTTTGGTTTCTCGAACTTGAAGAGGAGAATTTGGTAGATAGCTCACGTTTCCAGAGAAGTTGCTGACTCTTAAGACTCCAGTCTGTGTGCGGAAGTTTCAGTGTTTGTCTGATTCGGTGAAGGGCAGACAGGGTTTACCCAGAATACGGTTGATAGTAGGCGAACGGTGAAGCTGACTGCCACTCAGATTTCCTGCGGTACTTGAACGGGTCCTAGTGGAGATGAATCCCTTGCTCAGTTTGAAGCTCAGATGATCTCTTGAGGGAAAGTGGATTCAAACCTCCAGTTTGAAGCTCAGATGATCCTTCCAGGGAGAGAAGGTCTAAAACATCCAGTTTGCAGGATGACTTCCTGCCGAGAGGCAAAGACAAAAGAACAAGCAAAACTCAGCTTAGCTAGACTACCCAAAACTGGCAAACACTCTGGCGTCGAGGTAGTGGCAGTCAGCAGCTAAGGAGCACTCCGTTAATGAGGAAACCATCAGCAGGTGTGTAGAGAGGCGGACCAGAACCAGGCACCTCCTGGTGAAGGAAGGGAGACAAACACAGAAAAAACATACACAGACAGGAATCCTGACACATGTGAGTTGAAATTCCATTAGATTTGTTTAAAAAAGGTCAAAATATATAAGACAAAAAAAGGGGTTTTGGAGTATAAAAGGTACAATAATAGTAAAAGCTAGGGGTGTAGAAGACTTTCAGAAAGTTTCAGGACTCTCTGGAAACTTCCTGTTTTAAAACCTAGTTGTATATTTTTAAAACCCTATTTTGAAAAAAACAAAAACATTTTACTTTTATCAGTCTATTGTCTAAGTTTTTAATCACCTCCATTCTACACACACACGTGTTTTTTTTAGCTAAACATTTTAAAACGCTTTGGGTAACACTTTCTTTTAAAGTAAAAAAATAACCATATAATAACATGGTACTAAAATAGCATGCTACACTATATTACTAGGGAGCAAGAACATTTTTTGGAGAACTTTGGTAAATGCTGTGCTTTAAATTTTGGGTAAAAAAGGTAAAGTCAGAATACTTAGATTTCAAACAGTTATTACCAGGTAAGTCAGTCATTTCACCGAAAGAAATAAATTATTGTGTCATTATCTAGTAAAATGCAGTTTATTACTTATAACAGAAAACCAAGCCTAGAAGACAGGAAAACAATCTTCTTAACTAAACTTTTACTTATATGTAAGTTGAGTTCAATTTTATAATGCTTTATATACTTGATAATAAGTCAGTTTACTTTCTAAGCTGTGGAACGCTAGCCTGACGTAGTCCTACTCAATTCTAGTCAGAATATGAGTCTGATACTGCTCCATAGAGCTGTGATTGTGGGGCGTGTTTTGAACGAACCAGGGAAAAAAATGATTCTGCACTCAATTGGATAGACCTACAACCAATAAGAGCAACGGAGTGCGTGACATATGTTAAGCGATGCATTGTTGTTGTCAACAAAAATCAAAGCGTGCAGTTGCACGCCTAGAATAAGAAGATGAGCCTTGATTGCGTTTCTCTGTTCCTCTTTTAAAATTAATTTGCTGTCGATATCTTCTAGAACAGACCTAATAGCAGAATCTACTCACCCAAACTCTCCAGCGGCAGCCATTGTTGTTGTCACCCAAGCGCGCTTTGGTCACATGGTTGATTACGTTACTGTTGATCATCTGTCCATCATCGTATAAAGCCCACCCTGACAATTTGATTGGATCGCCAGAGGGTGGGCGATCATACTCGCGCTACTATGGAGCAATGCCAGACCGAACTTCCCGACCTCAAACCTTGTGGGCGGGACTAAGTTCGGAATGGCACCCAGGCTAGTTGATAGGTGGTGGCCACTAATAAAAGCTGTTACGTAGTAACCTAATGGTAATTATCCACCAAAATTCTGCATTGTTATATAGTAACATAAAATTGTAAAATTATATGCAGGTAATTACTTTGAAATTATGTACCTTAATTTTGGGATGAATACCAAATAAAGTTTTTCTTGTTACCTGGTAATATAGTATGACTTATTGGTATAGTATGCTATATTTAGTACCATGTTATTACATGCTTAATGATATACTGTAAAAGAAAGCGTTATCTGTTTTATTTTTGCACAAAGTTTACTATCCCACTTTAAAAGTCTCTCAAGTCAAATATTTGCACAGTTGCTCATATCATTGGAAGTTCTGCAACTCAATTTTCGCTCCTATTTTTGTCTTCTGCTCTAACTGCTCTGTTTGTTGTTCCCTGTCTAGGTCTCAATCATTGGCCTGTTCACCCTGTCACCGTCTCCTCTTTCTTTGCACCAAATAAGATGATTCAACCATCGACTACCATATTAATAGACTCATGACTCTCATGTACACCTCTCTGAATCTCAAAAGCTTACCACATTAAGCATAAACCACATATACAAACAAACAGGCTCAACCTATTCTCCAACTTTCCAAAGAAAAGCTGCCTGATATCCTATTGACTCTGAAGACACGAAAAACATGCCAAAACTTCGAAGGAAAGGACCAAAAGGTCAAATTACAGACAAGATGAAGGAAATGAGAGGCAAGAAAAGTTGACAGGAAAACAAAAAGAGTTAGCGACAGCGAAAAAGTGACTCTTGAAGATTCCTCCAGGGAGATGTGGAAATGAGATTCACTGAAGAGGGGTTGGAGAAATTAAAGTTTCACAGAACTTAAACTGAATCCTATTTATCGGAGTAGATTTCATATTCATGCAGCATTTCTCACCACACATACATTCCCCAACACACTTTTTTCTTTCTCACTTATAAGATCCATAATGCTCACCATAGAGACCAATGAGGACCGTTCAGCTACTACAATGCATGTGTTGAGATCTGAAATAGAAAAGCCTTTATATGAATAATAACGCTGCTAAAAATAAAGGAGGTTATTAAGGCAGGTTTTTTATTTGAAAGCTGCTTTTGAAAATTTAACTTTACAGAGATTTGCAGATGTGTGACTCATTCAGTTAAAATAAGCAAGCAGTTGTTTTAAAAGTTTAACTTTTCCGAAAATTCTGCTCCACATTGAGGAAGTGATCCTTTTTTAAATTACTTTACATTCCAAAAGATAGTTAATGAAAAATAAGTTTTACACCAGTTCTCTGTCTCCAGAGCTGTTGTTAACAAACTGAAACATATATGTGCTGAGTTCATATTCAGCGGCTGCGTCCTCTGAAGGCCAAATTCATCGGCTGATTACCTCATAGCGCAGCTCCGTGGCTTGTTTGGATTAGAAGACCTCTAATTATGCGGCTAATGAATAAGTCCCTCCTTTTGCCTGTTTTGAAGGACAGGTCCGCTGTATCCTAAGTATCTTTGGGTATCCCATGATTCATTGCGAGTCCAAGCAACCTGTCTGCTCTGTGCTCAGAATAAACTGTTATGAATATTGTAAGTGCAGATTAATATAATGCAAGTATGGGAATAGTTCCATCTAAGATTAATGAAATAGTTGTTTTAAATAGCTATTGAGTCAGATATGTGGTGTATAATGTTTGGTTTATGTCCCTGTGTAAATGGGTTTGGCTGGCATTTAAGCACAGATTCCAATATGTCTGCATTGTGGGGACTATCAATCTGATATTTACAACAATGGCACTACTGCTGAGGCTCCTCGAAAATGAAATTAGAACCCAGAATAGCAGTGAGGTCCATTTTTTGCCTGCTTTATGTGTCAACTGTAACGGTTGCTAAGTGACAGAGCTTGAATCTATAGCCAAACTTTTCCGGACTCCTTATTTTCACAGACTTAGAAGAACCTAGTCCAGTTAGACCAGGTCCTTGGAGAAGATAATTGCTGAAATTGTACACACCCATAGTCTCTGTTAGGGTCTTGCTGTTTTTCTGCTGTGAGTGAACTCCCCATCACAGAGAGGATCTTTGCTGGTGGCTGGGCTGACCCGTGTTGTTGCACACCTGAGAACATTTCTCCATCAACAAGGCTAGGGTGTATATAAGGAGGTGAAGGACATCTCTTCGTCTGATTATTTCCCCCTGATCGTTTTCCGACCAAAAACCTAAACCAGAAATATCTTTCTTGTTTAATTTTGTCTTCTTGTGAATCTCTTTTAATGTGGACTCTGTTATTTTTCCAAACAACCAGTGAACTTCAGTTCATCTCCAATCTTCATGAAAAAGGTCTCACCTGTGTGCAGCAATTCTCACTCTGCCCGCTCCCCAGCACAACGTCTCTTCAAGTACCAATGCTCTCGGATCTCACTCATATTCTCCTGGACCGCTGGTGTACAGTCTGCGACGCTTGCTGAATTAAACCGCCACAGATCCATGCTACCTACCCTACATCTCTCAAGTAAGGAAATCAATCAATCATCAGTTGTCATTAACCAAATCCTTCCTAATCTGTCTTTCTCCCCTCTGATCAACCAGAAAGTTCAGCTGATTGCCTGCAGTTTTCTCCTTTCAGATTTTTTTTGCTTTTGTAAATAAAACAATATAATTAACGTGGTTCTTCATGTGATTCTGGGTTTAAAAAAAACTACAAACTAACATCACAGAATCATTATTAGTTTTAATAAACGAAGCATTTTTTAAAAGCACATCAGTAAAAATTGTTTTTCTTGAGATTAATCATTAATTTAGAATAGTAAAATGAATCACTCTCCGATACAGAGCACTATTTGTAAAACCAGCCACAAGAATATTTATTTTAATGCTTTATTTCTATAAAATTATGTTTTTCCTCATTCTAGCATATCTTTGTCACGACTTAGAACATAGGACACAGTATTCAGGCCAGTCAGACAGTGGGATTATTCCAAAAGTGTTTACTATAAAACTGACTAAGTGCAGTAGCAGTATCAGCAGCTGAGGTAGGATACTGTGGAGAGAGGAAACACAGGTTAGTGACCAAATGTAACAGGGAAGATTATGAACATGAGTCACTAACCTGGTTTCAAAGTTCGGTCCATGCCCCGAGAACGAGGTAGGATCCAGCCTGTGGGCTGCCAACAAGATACAGCGGGCGCCACCCAGAGTGTCCCAGATGCTGCAACCCCGGAGAACAAGTAGTAGTATGAAGACAGTTCAGGCAAACCTTTCAGATGGGAAAGGGCAGGCTCAGGCAGAAGAGGTCAGGATCAGGAAATCAGAAACTCCAAGGAACTCACAAAACACTCTCACCACTGGCTAGAGAGAACAAGAATAAACTGCCTTTGATTACTGGATGCAAGCAGCTTACATGGAAGCAGAAGCAGGTGGGTTAGATCAGAGGTAATGAAAAACTGAGCAGAGTTAGACAGGTAATTAAAATGAGTAATTAAGCCAGTCATCAGTGCCAAGATCATGACACTCTTGTTTGTAAACTTTGATGTTTCTTCAATTTCTTTACCTAAAACTGTTCTGCTATCCACAAAGCAAATACGTTGTTGAGTTTGTTAATGGTTGGTTTAATATTTTGCAGTAATGATAGCAATACAGTGGTGCTCCAAGTAAAAAAACATATTCTGGACACCAGTAAGACCAAGGAGGTCATACTGGACTACAGACAGGAAGTGGTGAAATGTTAGGACAGCTGAAACTCCTGAGCATTCATATCTCTTCAGATTTCTCCTGGACTGAGAGCATCTGCAACCTGTGGAAGAAGGTTCAACAATGGCTAATTCCTCTCTGGAACCTGAAAAAGACCAGTCAATCCTATTAGCCTTTTAGCACCTAATAAACCTCTACATGGCCACAAATGAAAGCATCGGGGAAATGACTCAGATGCATTGAAGGCTTAAGAAATAAGACTTAAAAGCAATCTCTTTCCCAAAGCTATGAAGATCGCCTCACCCCCAGACAGACACTTCCCTCCATAGCAGACCCACACATGAAGTTTCCCCACTTAAAGCCAAATACCCTCACTTTCACATGGTGTTTTATTTCTTGACATTTTTTGAAGGTTTTACCTTATTTAAAGCTTAGACAAATATGTCTTTTTGAAACTCCTGATAGGGTGGTGAATTCTTCTACCTACCTCACAAACCAGCCTATCCATTGCACAATCAAAGTTAAAATTTGAAACCATTTGCTTTTAAGGAAACCTTTCATGCTGAGGGATCTTTAAAATAAGTTGCAATCTGAATATGAAACGTTTGGAATACATGACTTACGAACCAGATTTAATTTCACACATTGAGTTTGAAGCTTAATCCGACAATGATGAATCTGAAAGTGCACAGAGCTCACACGCTGCATATTTTTCCAGCAATGCATGTCCATTTTGGTCCACGTGTCAACAGCTCAAGGGCTTAACTGTTTCCGTCCAGTACAGTTGGACTCTGAGAAAAGCCTGAAATGAATGTGGGAACCAGTTAGTTTCTGATATGAACTGTGACCAACATACAAGAGTTCCTTAAAATATGCCAAGCAACTGTCAGATCTCACAACAGAGACAGCTCACTGTTGAGTTTGGTATTATGAATGGGCACTTTAACGGATAGGTCTGTTAGGACAACTTTAATCCGAATATTTGGATAACTCAGCAGTTGTTGAAAATGTGTGTGCCCATGCAGAAAATCTTGCTGAGATTGAATCTGACTTTATTTCTGGTAGGACTAAAAACTTTCTACTTGAAATGCATGTCAAACAAGTATTAAGATTTGTTCTAGATATCAAAAGTTTACACATTGTCTGGGTTCCTTTTGTCTAAAAATTTAAGAAGGGCAAGCAGCAACAACAATAAATTAAGAAACATTTAAAAAGGGCGATCATAGCACACAGAGAAATTCAACATGACACTGAAGTAAATCAAAATGGCTACAAATATATTTGATCTAAGACATTTGATTTATGATTCGAGATCTGATTGTTCCTTATGTTCCTAGCAGAGCACTTCGCTCTCAAGCTGCAGGTTTACTAGTGGTTCCTAGAATTTCTAAAAGTAGAATGGGAGGCAGATCTTTTAGTTATCAGGCTCCTCTCCTGTGGAACCAACTACCAGTTTTAGTCCGTGAGGCAGACACCCTGTCTACTTTTAAGGCTAGGCTTAAAACTTTCTATTTTGATAAAGCTTATAGTTAGAGTGGCTCAGGTTATTCTGAGCTATCTCTATAGTTATGCTGCTTTAGACTTAGACTGCTGGAGGACATAGAGACCCCTATAGAGCTGACCTGGTAATTTTATTACTGTGACCAACATACAGGAGTTCAACATACAAGGTGCTTCTTATTGTGCAAAACGGAACTGTAATCCTATTAAATTACTGAGACATATATGTACCAGGCAGTTTCTTCTTCCTGTATTTCATTAGATGGTTGGCATTTGATTTAAAGGTTGAGATAAGCAGGTTGGGTCAGTTTTCTGTTACAGCTGCCAAAATGCAGAACACTACTGAAGATCATGACTTCAGCAACATATCACCAAGAAGTACCAGTTTTATTTGTTTTTTTTTATGTTTTCAATGATGTTATCTCTCTGTTTGCATTTAGTAGAGCAAATTTTTCTTTTTACTCACTGTTGTAATAGAAAAGTATGGGGAGGATTCAACAGAATATAGAATTAGCTTAGATCTTGTTTTTTTTTTGGACCATTCCAACAAGCATTTGAGGGCAGTTAAGTAGCTGCCTCAATTGTCACCATATGGCAAAGGTCACGAATTAGCGGACTAATTCCGGATTAGCCAGCGGACCCACCTGCTGGCTAATCTGGATCCAACCTGATTTAAAACATTTATAAATGACCACATGTTGATTGACGAAAGTGTCTAAACGGCACTTGCACCGTTTCTCCTGTTACCCTGAAAACCTCCATCCTCCATCACCGCTCTGCCCCACAGCGCTCAAGACCACCTGCGCGAAGCAAAGCATACAGTCTCCGCTGTTCCTCCCGTATTGCTGCGCTCCGACTTATCCTCCGAGCTCGAGGAGAGCTAAGCAATTCATAGTAGCAAAACATGCCGAAATGAACGCTTCGTTTAATATGACATATTAAAAAAAATCCCCATCAGCATCCAGCATATGTGCGGTTTCTAATGGAGATAAGAAGTCTGCTTTGTGCTATGAAGTCCCAATAGTTTGCATCCAATCTTTTAAATAAACAGTGTTAGTTTTTTAAATATATAAGAATTATGCTTTAATTTGTAGTTACCGATCTGTTGTTACTATATTTTAATTTGACAAAACGGATCTTCGCCGTTCTTTTTCCTGTTTGGTGCGATTGCAATAGCGGATCTTGACCTGGCCGGACCGGAGCAGAGCCTGAACATTTAGAGGATGTTTGGCTCAACCTGCTGCTGTGAAGCAGGATTCTTAAGTAAGTAAGTAAACTTTATTTGTATAGCACTTTTCACAGACAAAGTCACAAAGTGCTTCACATGATAACATAAAAACAACAGATTCTTCACCATGAACAGAATCAAAAGTAAATATGGATCCAGGCTCACGAATGAGCATCTTGATATGTGCTTTAGAATGGATGTGTCACAATCAAACCCAGGTTAAATGCCTTGCAGGGCAGCATAAAGCCCACTGCTCTCATTAAGACAGAAAAAAGAAGAAAAAAATTCAGTTCATGTGTTTTATAAAATATGTGAATCAGGAAATTGTCTATATACCAAACTGAAAGATTGTTGTCATGATCTACCTTAATTGGTTATTTCTTTCACCTTCCCTCCCGGCCCCAATTATGATTTATTCCTCTCACCTGTTTCCTTTGGTTTATATTCAGTTCAGCCTGAGCATTCTGGGCCAGATCATTATTTGTTTTCTGTTAGTCTGTCTGTTCAGTTTATGCCACGGTTCAAGTCCTGGATCCTGGCGGCCAGTAGAAATAGGGTTTTGTGTCTGTCTCGTCTCCTGCTTGTCCACTGTTCCTCCCCTGCTGAGTCCTCTAGGTTTTTGGCTCTTTACATGGGGAGGTTCAGTTTTAATTCCAGTAAGCTCGGCTCCAAGGTGGAAACGAGTTTAAAGCTCCTCCTCAGGTTCTGGTTTTACGTCTCCACATTCCCTGTCTCGACTACCCTCCACCACTGAGCCTGCTCGTATGCACCTGATCCTGTCTACTCCTGAGCGTGTCTGCCAGGTCACGCTTCTGGACTCTGTTTGAACTCTGAACCTGCCTGGGAGGTCTACGATGCCTCGAAGCCTGGATCCCGTCTCATCTGTCTGTTCCTGCCTGTCCTGTATCCCTGGCCTGGATCGGCTTCCTGCAAATCCTCCTGAGCTGCAACACTGGGTCACTCTAGGTGACGCGTTGCATCAGCATTCAGTCCAGCGACTGGATTGCGCCCCTTTTCAGGGAGATGGACTGGACTGTCGAACCACAGTGTTGGTGATTGGGCGTGCCCCGCCCCCCTCCTGCAGCTTCCGCAAGCCGCAGATCCTACCAGCTCCACTTTAGTTTTGTTTGTTTTCATTTAATAAACGTTTTGAACTTTCCTACTGACTGTCTCACCTTGAATACTGGGTCCATCTGTCCCGCTTCAAGACAGTTGTTCAGATTTTTCATCGGTAAAATGTTTAATTTTTGTTACTTTTTTTATTTAAAAATTAATGTATAACATGGATGCATAAAAAGCTCATTTTATTTCAGTGTTAAATTCTGTTTAAAGTAACAGTTTAAAATGTTTAAATGTCTCCGGACATTTTCTGGTTGATGATTTTCTTTGTTCAGACCCCACTGATTTTTAATTGGTTACCCCTATCATATGAAATCCCGCTAGTTCTGCTGCATTGTCAGCAGATGATGCCAGATCTGTTTATGTTTGCAATCTAAACCATCTAAACACTATCAGGACAGATGGTAGGTGTATATAACATTATATTATGATTGCATGTTGTTTGTGTAGGTATATAACATGACTATTCTTCTATAAGATATGGAAAGTGACAGACTCAAACAAAAAAATACTGAGTGCTCAAAATGAATTATTATAACACTAACTAAATCACCCCCATAGTTATATTTAAAAATGGGAATATCTGACAAAACTGTGTAAAAGTATTTGAAGTGAAATATTTTTTTAAGACCTTAAAGGTGGTATAGTAAAGTGCTTGGTAATCTCATTTTGATAAAAAGTTGTTAAACCAACAGCATTTTTTACTATTGTATTGCTTCCACCTCTGGCATGGTTGTATTTTCTTCCCCAAAATCAGTGAAGACCTGAGGCGTATTATTAAAAAATTCTTTAAGTTACTACATATATATATATATATATATATATATATATATATATATATATATATATATATATATATATATATATATACATATATATATATATATATATATATATATATTAGTGCTGTCAAAATTATCGCGTTATTATCGTTAACGCGAGGCCATTTTAACGGCGATAATTTTTTTAACGTGAGATTAACGCTATGTGGTTTTATGGTACAATTTTCCAAGTACATCCCGCTGCAGCCTGCGGGAAGGCGGGGCTATTTTCCCCCAGTCTATGCATTTCTCATAGGCTTCGAGAGCGGAGCTCCTCAAGGGAAAAAGACGCTCATACACTGGGTAGCGCTAGTGCCTTTTCTTTAAGCCCCACCACCAACAAACAAGTTGAGTGTCTGGTAACTAGTAGCAACCTGAAATACGCTGAGAAAACAGATTACTGAGGTGAAATGGAATCTGCTACGGCACTGTGTACGCCACAGGTCGGTATCGTGTGTGTGTGTGTGTGGGTGGGTCGGTGGATGCTTGTGTGTGTTCTCATTTTTGTTAAGAGGCTGAAAAGTAACTTTCTAGAGCATAGACTACCTCCATCTAGTGATGTCGGTCTATTGATTTTGATGTATTGATTGAAAATTGTTCATTATTACCTTTGTTAATTAACATCTAATGTTAACTCTACTAAATTTTATAGCAGTAGGGTAAAATGCTTGTCTTTGTTCAAAAGGCTGTATTAACTGTAAAGACTGTCTTTTACATCAGCCTGTTTTCAGGGCCTTTTTTTTGGCTACATATTTGTTATTTTTGGCATAAATCAGTGTCTGTGACCTGTTTTCATTTAAAAAAAAGAACATTGGCACAAACCTAGCCTGTATGTATTTTTTTGTATGTCATCGAGAGTATTTAAATGATTTTCAATCAGGAAAAAAATGTGCGATTAAAATGCGATTAATCGCGAGTTAACTCAGGCATTGATGCGATTAATCGCGATTAAAAAAATTTAATCGATTGACAGCACTAATATATATATATATTCTTCAAAAGGGACTTTTAAACTAAGACAAAGCAATTAAAGTGATCATAAATTATAAAGCTGTGATGAAAAAAGGTAGGCCTATTTACCTGACTGAAATACTCTCACTTAATGCTTAATGTTAATATAACAGTGTATATATTTTTTACAAACTGCCCTCAATGTTCATGAAGTAACATTGAAAATTTAATTATAGCAGATGGTCAGACATTTGTAAAATCCGCTCCAAATTAATTTTTAGGTGTCATGCTTGACCTAAATATAAGCTGTAATCCACATGTTAAAAAAACTATGAAAACTCTAACTTTATTGATCAAACTTTAGACACTAAAGAAACTCCCTGACCTTAGAGGGTCCAAAGTATATCTTTTTCCAATTATAGTTTCAGATTTCCGAAATGACCGTTTTTTTGACAAGCATGTCAAACTGCTTTATGTCCTGTGGAATCACTGTACCAAAGTGCTCTCAAAATCCTAAACAAGAAATCATGATTTTTCATCAGTGACATGTTCTTCCAAAGCAGTGAGCTACTCTAGATACCAATTTTTTTAAACACCTCGATCTGTCTTAGGTGTTAGAAAAAAAAAATCTACTACTAAGCACCTTTTGCTACTCAATTATTAGTCCATTAATGGTAAAAATAGCCAAATTAATTGATTAGCATTCTTTTATTGTTGCAATGATTTCAGTATTAAATATTTAATGAGTCATAATAAATCAGTCATTTGTGCCTTTGATGCTTTTTTGATGTTTTGTTTTTAAATTCCAACCATATTTTTAAGAACTCTAAATTTACAGAAAATATCTATTTAAATTAATAGAGGTATTTTGCCTCAGCAGTTAAAGCCTTACTATAATCTATGTACTGAAATATATATAGGTAAAGTTTCCTTCCATGTCAAAAATGAGTATAGAACATGAGTTCTTTTTAGCTCTTGCATGTTCATCTATTTTTTTCCCCCCTTTGTTCTGTGTTTGAAATTACTGCCAGGTCACAGTGGTGGGCCACATGTGACATAAACAATGTTGTTTTTGCTTCTTCAGAGAAGTAGAATAAAAAACATTTGATTTCAATATCAAACAATTAACATAATCTGTGATATAAAAATAATTGCAACAGATATAGCTGTACGACTCCACTTATAAAGCTGTGTTGAAGTATATTGGTTGTGGTTACTGTTCTTATTCATTAATGGTTCAAAGAGAAAAACAAATACCAGGTAAACCTTATTTCTCATAATCAGGTTTGTAATTGTCGAACTCAATGCTTTTCTCTGAAAAAACTTAAATTCTTAACCAGTGAACAAAGGCTTTGAAAATTATTTGTTTCTTTCTTTTTCTCTTAATGCAATGCAAGAACCACGAAAAAAGTCAAAAATAATCTTACACGCTTGAGTTATGGAGTCTCAACAGAGCAGCGGGTCTATTGTCACCACTCCCCATGGATGTGTTCCTGAAACAGGCTACTTCCTGCAAATAGAACAAAGAGAATATTATTGTGTGGCTGAGAGACCTGTTGATACACAGCTGGAAATGGATAAATAATTGCAGCTCTCATAAATTAAAGATGAAAGGTAATAAAGTCTCCCCACTGTCATGAGAATACTAAGAGAGAATAAATAAAAAAGTTAATGATGAATACTATAAACTGATGATTTTCCTTGATAAATATCATGCTCCGCATCTTTATTCATCTTCATCAAGATCAGTGTAAGATTAAAATATGCTAAAACCAGATCTTATTTAAAGGTATAGTGGAGGATGTTATTTTACCAGGTGGATCATCTAAATAAGTGATCCTCTTAATTGTCAATCATTCTGGTGATATGTTTACGTAAGGCCGTCATACGTGCGCCTTCCAATTTCCACTTACCGGTGGTGAGTCGGATATAGTGGAAAAATTGTAAATCTTCTTTTAGAAAGTTAGCTTGTGTGAGCGATGCAAAGAGCAACTTTTAAACAGAGCGTGCTCGAGGAGAAATGGGCTTGTGCACGCTATCGCACATGTTTAATAGGCGTTCTCTCTCGAGAGAGAGCACGTACAGGATTGTCCAACTGCATTTTTTTTTTTTTTAAGTGGAGAGGGCGGGTGTTTTCAGAGATTTGTGAAAATCCTCCACTATACCTTTATGCAATAGAACGATGTAGATTCCCACTGGTTGATTTGTATTTGTCAGCTTTTACAAAGCAAATTGAAAATAAATTAATCTTCTTGCTAAAGAAAAAAGAAAAAAAATCATGACAGGGAGTGATCAGAATGGAAATGTATGATTAGGGTTAATTAACTGCTATTACCAAAGGAAGGAAATAACAACAAAATGTCAGTTGTTAGAGTGATAATTATAAAATTATTGTGTGGACATATGAAACATTGAAAGAAAGAAGATGCTACATTTGTATCCTGTGATTCAACCAGAAGGGTCATAAACTTTTATGACCTCCAGTAGGTCATAAGGCAGAATCACACGGTTGTGTGACTTCCATCCAGCCAGTTGGTCAATTCTTATTACCTGCATCCTCCCAGATAATCATTACTGGGTCTTCTGTTTTAGGCCCACCTTATGATGTTGTAAACTCTTAATAAAAGGCTTTGCCATGAAGGGATCTGTGTGAGAAGGTGCTGGTTTCTGAGCCGACACCGTCTCTCCGCTTCTGCAGAGGCTGACGTCACAAAACCCTGTCTCTGTGTTGATTATTTCCTTTTAATCTTTTAAAGTCACATTTCTCTGGATTAAAACCCAACATCAGTGTCATAGCAACAAAACATCCCATTAAGAAAATAACATTTACAGTATTTAAGTCTCCATGGCCTCAACAGTTTAGGAAGAAAAGACATGCCTTGGCTAAATGTATTTTATTGGTTATGTACTTAAGGATAACTAGAAATCATAGCAAAAGAGGAAAATTTACCAAAGGTCATTAAGTTTTGTTTTGTTTTAAAATGTAATAAGTTCATTTCACGACATATTTTTGCCGTTTGATGGGATGGATATATTCAGAGATGTAAATGGATGTTCACACCGGACAAAAATTGATGGATTGTTGTCTGGCTCTAGTCTTTTGAAATTCAATTCGCTGCTACCTGCCTTCGTCTTACACCATATTTTGTGCCCCATGGATTGCAGTAGATTGTGGGGGTCCAAGCTCATTAAGGTTGATTTCTTCTAAAAGATTGATTTCTGCTTTAAGTTTTTTTTCATTGTATGTCTGCCATTCATTCTAACCATGAGTCTTCTGTAAATATTCTTGCAATGCTAATATGAACGCCATTTGAAACATGTCCTTAGATTGACTGACCGTCTCTCCAGAACACGCCCTACAGAGGAATGGCACTAGGTTAGCACGGCCATGGCTTCTATCTCTCCCTGACTCTTTCTAAATCTTCCTTTCTCCTGCTCTCTGTGTCAGATGTTCAGTTATTCATCTGCTTCCTTAAGTGATAATGATATGTGTAATAAGTGCAGTAATTTTGTAGCTTTGGTGACGGGGATATCAGAGTTAGAGTCCTGGCTTAGGACTGCCAAACATCCAGGGGTTAGAGTAGGCCCAGAGTAGGGTGACCATATTTTCATTTTGAAAAACCAGGACACCTTGGAGCGGTGGGCGGCGGTGGGGTATTTCTGTTCCCATGCATAGGCCTAGGTAATCCTACAATAACATGATATTAACAGTTTATTTATTAAAAATGCTTTTCAGTAAAAGTCAACAGCAATAACTCCAATAACAAATGATAATTTTATTCAAAATGTATTTATTAAAAATGCTTAACAATTCCTGTAAAGAATGAATAGCACAATGAAAGAAATAATTTCTCATCTAAACATCCCTCACTTAACAATAACAGTTAACAATAACTCTCAACTCCCAATATGATGATACTCAGCCTCAGTAATGAACGAAATAATGTCTGTTCTGTAGGCGATTGGAAAAAATAAATTAACAAATGAGCTAATTAACAAAAAATTCCTCTTTTGTAGCAAAAATAACTCAAAATGTACCAAAAACGAACAAACATATCAATAGACTATCTTTACTTTCGGTGTCCAGGTGGCTTTTCAGATCCCTTGCACCTCCATTGGACACCGAGACATATGTGCCTGCTTTGCACACTGTGCACAAGGCCTCCCGTTTGTCTCGACCCGGTCTGAAAGCGGGGAAACTCTTTTGTAAATTGTCTGTAAACATACATTTGTGCCTTTGCATGTTGTTGGCGTACTGACAGCCACGCTATCTATATTCTGATTAAGAACAGGGCTGCCCGCACTGACGCGGCTCAGGGGTGACGTCACACGCAGCGTCGTGCCCTAGCGTCTGTAAATTTAATGGTCCAATGAAGGTAATTTAAAAAAACAGGACATTTCCTCACTTTCTAAAAAAAAACCCGGACGCCCGGGACAGGACGTGAAATACGAACATGTCCTGGGAAATACGGACGTTTGGTCACCCTAGCCCAGAGTATCTGCCCAAAGACACAGAGACCAGGGACACGTCCACATAGTGGTCGTCTAACAGTGCCTGACATGGCTGTAGATCTCTGCCCACTAGTCATTACCAACTCGCACGATATTTCCCTCTTAGTGAATCACCCCATGGGAAGCCCACTCTGGTCATTGGCAGCTTCATAGTAAGAAATGTGGCATTAGAGACAATAGGGACCATAGTCAAATGTTTGCCAGCTACCAGAAAGGGCAAGATCACATCTTAACTTAAACTCTTGACTAAGGATAAGGTTAAATACAGTAAGATAGTTTTTCACACTAGCGGTACTGACACCTGGTTATACCTATCATACATCAATAAAACTAGGGCTGTTGTGTGTAAGTTTGCTAAATCAATGTCTGTGTCAGAAGCTCGGAACTTAGGACCCAATATTCAAGCAGACAGATCAGGGTGATTTCAAAACAAGCGTTTATTAAAACATAAACATGTGGCTGCTTTTCAGCTGGGGCAGATTCATTTGATACTGAGTTCAGTCAAGTCCTTCAGGAAGAATTAGAATCCAAACGGGAGAATTCTCCACAGCTTGTTGCGGGAGCCGTATTGCCAGGGTCTCTGTAAATCACAACAGCTGGTGTTTAAACTAAAGGCTCCTGCGGGTGTTCAGGCTGAGTCCCAGCCTATGCAAAGAGAGCGCTCTACCATTTGTTGTAATTCCCCTCATCATGCCACATTATTAAATTGGTTTACCACCGAATACAATAATATGGCTCCTCATAGAAGCTACAGTTGGAAATCCAAATGGTCAAAATACAGAGATCTGTTTTGCAACCATGCCATGAGAACAATCAAAGAAAATTTACAGAGTACCAATATTGCTTTGGAAACCAACTCACTATTGAATTATTCTGGCTCTCCATAGTTTCCTGTTTTTAAATCTAGCAAGTATTTTAGACTTGTACTGATTGGAGATTTTAAAAATGTAAGAATTAATGTGGAAAGGCTTACTTGAATCTTGCATAAAAATGTTGTGCCGCTCATTTAGAAAATGAGTCCTTTAGCTTGCCTTAGACTTGTTTGAGATATGTTGCTCTCTTTAGCCAAGCCTGAAGACCACCTGTCACATGTGTGTGTCAAAGACCACCTGGGTCCACAGATGAAGGTATTTTGTCCAACAAGACCAAGCCAGGTACTTTCAAAAAGAGAGATGACAATTGAAAAGAAAAGCTTTGCAGAATTTGAGGCTAGTGTTTTTGAATTGTCTGAAATTGAATGTCATCACATTGATTCATCACCAAAGCCAATAAAATGGCTTCTAACAAAAGCTACACCTGGAAAATACAAATGGCCAAAATACAAAGATTTTTTTTGCGATCATGCCAGCAGAACAATCAAAAAAAGTTACATTGTACTAACAATGATTTTTAATTTAACTTACTATTGAATTATTCTGGCTACCCATAGTCTGCATTTCTCATTCAATGGGCTTCGCCCCTCTCCATTTTTATATTGAATGGTCAACCAATGTCGCAGCCGCTCACAATGGACCGAGCCTATCGATGACCAAGCTCACATTAGAACACCAATCACCATCACGATATATGGAACCGATCCATGTTCAAGCTCACAAGGGACGTCAGGCAATCAAGGTGAAGTGTAACTTCTAAAAATAGGTGAAAAACCTTATTAAATCTTATTTGATGGATTATAAAAGTTAGCTGTCGGTGGCCTCCATTTTTTCAACGATCCATTGTCTCTGCTAAACTGAAAAGCAACCTTACAGTAAGTATCAATTTAGATTGTTTCTTGTATCCTTCCATTCAAACAAATGTCGTATTTTCCCCTTTATTTGGCATTAGACAAAAATAATATACCATAGATGAAATATATCTATGGTATTATGATGTCACGTTCTGTTAGCAAACTGACACGTAGGACAGAAACTTTTTAATTTAAAAAGTCAACCTATGTTTTTTATTTGTGTAAATGCTTTCATGTCATACCAATTGTTAACTGTGTAAAGTGCATTAATACTTTATTATGTTTGATAATCCTCTTTTTTAATGTTATCTTCAGATTAGCACCAAGCCTAAGAGCTAAATAAAGGTATGGGAGATGGGGGGTGGATGGGAAGGCTCAGGGCATTTGCCAGCAGCGGGGTTTGGCCTTCAAATGCCAGAAAGAGACCAGCCCCAAGGCAAAAGAAATGGCATGATCTCTGTCAGAAGTTAAGCTGCTGTAAAAAAAAAAAACAAGAAAAGAAAGAGATAAATAATTGTCATTAATAAGATGATGCCTTACTCTTTTCAATAGAAAAATGCCCCATGCAAGAGTTTTCAAGGAACACCTATAAATATCACATTTATACATTATATATATATATATATATATATATATATATATATATATATATATATATATATATATATATATACACGTATATATTTATTTGCCAACTGAAGTACAATCATACTACCAATATCGTGTACCAATATGATTTCTAAATAAAAGTTGGTTTATTAGCCTTTTAGTCATATAGTTTATTTTAAATTAGAGTTAATGTCCTTATAAATGGTTGATCTGCAAGTCCAGGTTGTCCTATGACACTCCTCCTCTGCCTCACAGTTCTATCAGTCCTCCCTTATTCAAATATAAGCTGATGATTCAGCAACCACCATGCCTCAATGCAAAGATGATATTTTCTTGGTTATGATCAGTGTCAATTGCATGTTAATCATGGGGTGTTGCCTATACTCTAGTTAAAAAAAAGTCAGTTTACCAGTGTTCCTTTTGCATTTTAACATGATGGCAAACAATGGCTGAAAGAACTGGAAAATACAGGCTAAATATTCTTGGAATTAGCTCTTTCTTAAACTAGAATTTCCACAAAGAGGCTGTTTCTCTGAAGGCGATGAAAAATCAATCAGCATGAATTATTACATTTTTGCAAGAGAACAAAAACATTCTAATTTCCCAAAAGGTGTGCAGACTGTCCAACCACCTACATTTCTTCTGTGCGTATATTTGCTAACAGGTTTACGGTGAGAGAGCTCACCTACACAGAATGGAAATGGAAAATATGAGCACAAATGCAAATGGGTGTGCTTGTAAAACATTTGCGCAGATGGCAAGTTGGTATATGGATGAAATCTGTGATAGCAGAGCTGTCTTCCCCTCCCTTTCCTTTCCTATCCTAATTATCCTCGATCAGTGACATTATATCAATAATTCACCATTCATTGTTAATTACATGCATTTTAAATAAAGAAATCAATAGCATACACATAGATACAAATTAGAGAAACACTCCACAGGAAATATCCATATGATCTTAATCATAAAAGCCTAACATCCTACATAAAAACAAATTAGTGTAGTTACTTCTTGAGCTTCTAGGCACACAAGGCTTTAGAACTTACAAACAACAAAACAAGGAAGTACTATAGTTTCATAGTTAAAAGTCCCTAATGCAAACTTGTGGTAATTGTGTAAAAGTAACAAATAAAGGTATTTTTGTTGTTTAAAGGTACATAAGTCATGTAATCTACCTACAGTGTACCAATTACAGAAATACAGTTGATTATCATAAAATGAGGCCAAATCCTTCAAGCTTCCATCCTGATAGTGTTTTGAGAGTCATTTTTAAGCCTAAATAGAACCCCAGCACCAGGTGTGATGAGCTGACATGACATCATCTACCAGCAGTACTGAAGCAGTACTACCAGAAAGTCAGGTAGTTGATATTTACTTAAATATGTCAAATTGAGTGATTCCCAACTGTGCTGTAATGCTTTGCGGAAAACCAACAGTTTGAAGATGTATCTCTTCCCATCCACTGAGCTTTTTCAATTCAAAATGGCAGAAATAGTGTTGATTTTGAGGCGTTATAGAGTTGACCAAAACCCAAGCCTTGTTTTAGCTTAGAAACCTGCAAATTGAACTAAACTACTGCTCACACCAGTAGCGCTATTAGCAAGGACATATACTCACATGTCTATCGACTTTGCAGCATTGCTTCCTGAGCTCACCTTCCTAAGCATGCACAGTGAGTAAATACAGAAAGGCTGTATTTACTAACGGATTGCATAATAAACAACAAATACTACACATGAAGGACCTTTTAATGACTCATCTCATTGCTGTGTGCAACTAGAATAAGTTACCGGTGTATACATTTTAAAAATGTCAAATAACATGACTTTTTAACTTTAGGCAGAATTGCAGATGTTACTTTACTTGTTTTTTTCTTTTTTCAAAACAAAGTAAGTCAAAGTTGTTGTAGCTCTAGCCTGCAGGGGGTAAGCCGCTAGATGTGGGGGACAGTGTTAATTTAATGAACCAGGAAGACGACAAAAATTTTCGTCAACGCCCCTTTTTCCAGTGACGATGATGAGACGATGAAGCACAAAAACTGTTTCCAGAAAATAAAAATATGACGGAAAGAAAAAATTATGTTCATTAAGGAGACTAAGACCAGACGAAATTTACGAGCCATGGACGAATGGACATTAAGAAACGTAATTGTTTATAATTATTTTGTAATTGTTAATATAAGTGTTTCTTGAGCTTCATAGAGGATTACGTGTTGTTGACTTGTTTGTCCCTACACGGCGCCTGTTCACAGTCCCTCACGCCGCTCAGTCAGTAGTAGCAGAAGGCTTATACTCCTAGCTCAACTTCGCAGTCACTGCATCGGATACCGGCGTGCGGTTTGTTAGAGGAGCTGGGCAAAAACAACGCCTGGATGTATGGAGCCATTTCGCTTACAACGCAAAGAACACCGGAGGAAGGACGCCACAAAAGAGTCTGCGGCTTCAACATGGCAGGGAAGAACACAACGAATCTCAAGCGACATCTGAGGTGCCAACATCTGACATATGGAAGAAGGTAAGGAATGTGTGCTTGGGCACGCATGCTTGTCGATGTGAGTGTATGTGTGTGTGGCTTCCTGTGCCTGTATCTGTCTGTCTCTCTGTCTTAGAAGAAAGATTTTCTACTGATATACTGGATATTAATCGTTTACATTTCTTCCTCCCAACTAGATACGTGACACAGTAACACCATAGCCAAATAGGAGGTTGGGGAAGGACGGGAAGTCTGTTTGAAGATGAAGACTTTGTGGATATGATGAAACAAGCCGACATAAGGTTAAATGTGTACAGTGGGATATATGTTAAAAAGAGAATCAGTGTGTGAAGTTTTATTCTGTACAGTGTTACATTAATAAAATAGAGAAAAAAGAGAAGCAGTGTGTGGAGAAGTTTGATTCTGTACATTGTGATATATATGTTAAAAAGAGAAGCAGTGTGCGGAGAATTCTATAATTTACAGCGTTGACTACAATTACAAAAATGACTAAAATTTGAGTAAGACTAAAATAGATTTTCGTCATTTTGACTAAGGCCCCGTCCACATGAAGTCAAAATGAACACGAAACGCTAATATTTTCCAGAACGTTTGTCGTAAAGACGGAGACGTAAAATAAATGTGATCGTCACGAATGCATGAAAACGCTGCAAAATGTATGCCAGGCCTGTAAGTGGCGCTGTGGTGCCAAAGCAAAAATAGGCGACGAAATGTTAGGCATGCGCACTAATATTTATACATGGTTGCCCTGCGGGTCCATTTTCGTGGTTCAGTCAAATTCAGGTGCTGAACTATGTCGTCGATATTGCTCTGTTCTTCCTGGAGATATTCCAGAAGAAGAAGATTCAGTTGTAAGCCCGACAGCAGGGTGAGTAGCATGAGCAGCAACCATTCAACACAGTACGGCGCCATTGTTGTTGTGATACTGTGTCGCGCATGCGTGTTTAGAGGCGACGCTATGACGCATGCGTGTAAAAAAAAAATGCGGTTAGAGCTTAAAGATGGAACACACGAAAACGGCGTTTCAAAATCTTCCCACTCTGAAGGCCTGATAAAAAAAAGATAGTTTACAGACCCCCGAAACGCCAGCTTCGTATGGATGAGAGGCTGGTTTGGTGAAAAATTTGTGCGTTTAGGCCAGGGTTCGGCTTCGTGTGGACGGGGCCTAAGACTAAATTGGGAAGGCAATGACTAAATATGACTAAGACTAAGATAGATTTTTGTCATTGTGACTAAGACTAACTTAAAAAAAGCTGATGGAATTAACACTGGGGGAGGGTCATAGAATCATAAGCCTCTGCTCCAGCCTATCGGGTGCAGTTCCTTACCCTCACATAGGCCAATCACCGGCCAGGAAATCCTGTATTATCTTCTTAACAGTATCCCTTTCCAATCCTCCACCGACTTCTTTCACTAGCTTCCCTACAGTCTGGTGGGATAGACTTCTGGAACCTTGATTAACCTGCTTACATAGGGCAACTGCATTCAGCATCTTTGTCCTCTGCCGGGGTCTGAGCGCGAAGCACTTATTAATTTATCAATGTCAATACATTTTTCTAATTAATGTTTCGTTTTCTTCCTGTAAGGCTCCCCAAAAGCCATTTATGGAAGAAAATATGTAAAACATTTCATACTTGTTTACCCAACGAAAGACAACCGTTGAAATTAATAGTTTGAAAGGAGAAATCTAGGCCACCACAGTGCAACTCCAACCTTTCCAGTATCTAGCTGAGCTTTTTCCAACCACCTTATTTTGGGCTAGGAGACAATGGAATGCCCCCCATGCACCCCCTAAATCCCCCCATCCCCACCCCACCCCCTTGGGCAAATAATTTATTTGACAGTCATGATGATCTCGCTTTTTCTGGTGTCTCTGTAGTCTGGTTAGAGCAGCACCCCGCGCTGCTTCACTGAATGCTGATAACCCTACTTAATGCACACAAGAAGTTTTTGAAATTCAGATGGGTTTTCTTTTTCAGGCAGTATGTCAAGATTCGTGAAGTTATTTTTATTCCTGCTGTCATGAGGAAGTTTGAGCCCAGCGTTGGCCCTAATATCCTATGAGGAATGTTAAACATTACTTAAAAGCCAAGGAATCGGGCTGGGGAAACCTTTTTTATCCAAATTATAAATGCAATAATTATATTTCAATTTGTTAATGTTTATAAGTTGTTGAAAGGAAATAAATTACAGGGTTTGTTAGCTGGCATTCTGCCTGATGATGCACAGTCCAGTTAACAATAGAAACAAAAAATAAATAAGCCAATCTCAATAACAATTTCTCATCAAAGAAAATATAATTAAAACTGCTCAGAAAATGTAAAGTAAAACTGTTAAATGAGAGCTGTGGATATCTTTTGGCATTTTTTAACCTGAGTTATTGAAATTCATCAGACTACTTGGAGCGAAACACAGGTAGGAAGGTGTTGAGCCTATGCAGCGGAGCTGTACATTTCTTAAAGGAGGATTCAAGAACATTGATTCATAAAATCCAAGAGGCTTTGCTCATTTTAACATTCACTGTGTTCTGAACGAGTGGCATCTATACCTGCTCAATGGATCAGTCATCAGCTCCCAGAAAAGATTAGACAAGGACCGGGCACTCCCAGAAATTATTCTCAAAACAGGAGAAACTAACGTCAAACTATCAGAATAGAAAAAAACTAAATAAATTACCAATTTTTTTAAGACTCAACAATACCCAGTTAGCTTCCACTTATGTGCAAGATTTATCCATTGCTTCAAAAAATCTATATATGGAACAACATAAGCATCAAATTCAATGACGTGTGCTGTGATTTTTCCAGATTTCAGACTCCGAATTCAACAATGGCATCAATAGAAACCGGGACATCTATCACATAGAACTAAAATCCATCTCCCACAAGTTTGTTGAATCTCTGTTATTGTCATGATCTTGGCACCATGGGCTGGCTATTACTCCTCTTTTGCTCCTCCCTAGTCTAATCATCTCTCATCAGATCCACCTGTTTCTCCTGCTATTTATGCCACTGGTGCCCTGCTCATGGTGGCCGATTATTCAAGCTGTTTCGGTGAGAGGAACTCTAGCGTTCTGATTATTGTTCTGATTCTGACTGTGACCTGTTTCTGTCTTGTGGATCCCGAGTTTTGCTTTGTTCCTGTCTACTCTGTTCATCTGCTGTGTTCTAGACTGATTCCTGGATTCTACTGGCTTACCGAACCTGGACTGTTCTTCTGACCTCAGCTTGGATTCCCCTTCTGCACCTCATCGTCTCTCTGATATTCTGGTCTGTGAACTTGGTTCTGCTACTACTTCGGCTCAAATATTACTTTCAGGACACAGCTGCTTCTTGGGGTCGGCTGGCTTCAGCTCCGCTCATCTGTTAGCCCTCAGGGTGCAGCACCAGTCACAAGTGGAGGACAAGTTCTCTATTCAATTCAGTTTATTTCTATAGCGCCAATTCACAACACGTCATCTCAAGGTACTTTACAGTTCAACCAGATCATCCAGTCAAATTAATTCAAAGTTTTCTATCTAAGGAAGACCAGTTGATTGCATCGACTCATTGACTCTTCAGCAATCCCTCACACTAAGCATGCTTGTAGCGACAGTGGAGAGGAAAAACTCCCTTTTAACAGGAAGAAACCTCCAGCAGAACCAGGCTCAGTGTGAGCAGCCATCTGCTGAGGCCGACTGGGGTTCAAGGAGACAGAAGCAGAGGTACGAAAAGCAGCTGTAAAAGGCGGTCTTGTCCAGGAAACACACAGCCAGGCAGACAATTCCTACAGAAGATCTGGTTTATCCGCTCCAGCTGACGAGCAGCCGCACTCCGTTTTAAAATAAAGACTGTTTAAACTCGTTGATCTGTCTGTTTTGAATATTTGATGCAAGGTTTCGAGCCTTTGACAGTTATCTATGTTAAGATTCAGACTGAGGACCCAGAAACTACCAGAACAAAACAGGAAATATCTTTAAAAGATTTATTGAGGGATACTGCAGGTTATTCAGGATCAGGGGAGCCAGAGCCTCTGGAGGGGACAGAACAGGTTAGTGGCTGAGATGATGATTTAAGGTTCAGACTGCTAAGCCACTAACCTTTCTTAATATCCAGGCGGGGTGTCTTGGTTCCAGAAAACTTTGGTAGCTTGACACTGAATTCTCACTGAGGCTTGGCAGACTATCTTGGTCAAAGGAGGTCCAGGGTCAGAGCCAGGTGATCAGATTTTCAGAGAATCCAAAACAGAATCCAGGGACAAGGTCAGGGCACAGAAACAGGTCAGGGATCCAGGCGGCACAAAAAACAGATCCAACAAGGGCTAGGCAGGCTAAAAAAAAATCAGGAGGCAGAAACAGGTCAGGATCAGGTAGACAGGCAGAAAAATGCTGGATGCTTAGTTACCTAGGCTTTCAGGCAATCTGGCACTGTCAACTAGACAGAGGTCTGCTTAAGAAGGCTGGAAAACAGGTGAGAGGAATCAGTGGCAATCAGGCTGAGCAGTGACAGCACAGTGCAGAAGGGGGAGGGGAATGAAAACAAATACTAGTTGACAGGCCAGAAACATAACAATCTAATTCTTGGCTGTTTGATAAAACATTGAGGGAGGTATAGTTTTGGAGGTTTGTTTTATATTTGGCAATTAGAAATGTTTACTTAAAATACAGAGTCTCATGATTTGGGAGCTGATGGCTGGCTTGATTGCATTTTATTCCCCTGTCCAGCTCCTCCCTGTTCCTATTCACTCCTCATCTGATCCACCTGCTTCTGCTCTATTAAAACTCATTTGGTGTTGAGAATTCTCTAGCATTTCTATTATGTTCTGATTGGCAGATCCTGATCCTTTTCTGTATTTGGAACTTTAAGCCTGCCTGCCCCTGTCTGATCTGTTTGCCTGCCTGTCTTCGGACTCCTGTTTTATTCTTCTGTGGACTGAACCTAGATCTGCCTCTAGACTTCCTCCTGTGGATTATCCTGCCTTCCTTCGTCTGCTTGATCTGGTCTCCATTTAGTTCTGCAGCCTTCTAGGCTTCTGCTTCTGGAACTCTCTGGCAGTGTCTGCTGCGTCTGTTTGGCCGACTGGCTGGACTGTCAAACCAGGTTAGTGACTCACGCTTTCATAATCATCCTCCTTCAGATTGTAGTCACTAACCTGTGTTTCTCTTCCATAGATGTACCAACCTCAGACGCCCTAGCCACTGCAGCCGCCGCCCAGGTTACAGATCAGTTCAATCATTGTTTAAATAAACGCTTTTTAATTATTCCACTGTCTTTCTGGCCTGGATTATGGGTCCTTTTTTCTGAGCCACGACACAGAGTTCCGTTTGACTATCTTTTTAACCACGCAGTTATGGCAGACTGGACGGGGAGAAGTTATGTTCACTTTGAGAACCAAAAAACTTAGAGTGTTGCCATTTAAAAACAAAATTTAAAAAAGAAATGTTTAATATGTGTTGTTACTCAATGTTTAACATTTTACCAGAAACTTAATGTTGGAAAGCTTTCATTTCAGACTTCTCCTTATTCTCTGTAGTTTCTTAGTCCTTGGATTTTTTTTATTTCTTCTTTTCATGGTTATTGTTTACTGTATTTTATTTTTTTGATCAACTACATGTACATTTTGATAAAAAAAAAAAAAAAAAGACAGCCTGCCCTGTTTATACCTTATGATTCCTGATCAGGAGGTGGTAGTTAGTGACTAAATCGCCCCGCGTTACCCTGTTAGGCTGTTACCATGATGCAGAATGCACTATGAGGCAAAAAATCACGATCCAAAAAAATTCTCACTCAATTCAAGAATCAGCCCAAAACCAGGGTAAAAACCCGTACAGTGTATGCCCGGATTCAGGACAGCACACTGGTTGATTGATAATCTTCACTGGGGCTTCTGACCCTGACCTTAGGAACTGCTATTTAAGTTGAATGGTTGAACTAGAAACAAAGTTAATATCTTTTAGCAATTCTGAGGTAAAATAAGCATATTTATTTAATAAAAGAAAGTATACCTTTCAAGTCAGACTGTAAGGTTAATCTAACCAGACTATATAATGCTTTAATAATATGTGTTAGCTGTTCTTCTTTTATTGTATTAAATATCAGCTGTTCTTATTCCTGCACTCTATTTATAAAGTAGAATTTTAATGACTGCTTTGAATCTTTGGTTCAAGCTTGAGATGCTTCTGTAGCACATTTATTTTAACTTTCACTGACTGTCTGGTTTGCTCTAGCCTTTGCTCTTTGCTGCAAAAAGATATTCCTGCTATAAGCACAAATTATAGGATATCTTCTAAAAGGCCAAGTGGACAAAAATCCTTTCTATGACTTTTAAAATTTGCCCAGCTGTAGAAATGTAACCAAGGGTATGAGGGACAAAGTTTAACTCCCTTAAAGTTAATCTAAATTCTGCAGCTGCTGAAGTAAAGCCTATCATCAGTGGGTGTGGTAAATACTGTGTACCGAGTCTCAGTAACGGGTCAGATAATGTTTTGGTGGGTGAGACCACTTGTGGAAACCTAAATTGAAGCTTCAGTATAAATATTAAGAGCGGTTCTCATCTGTCAATAAGTCCAGGTAAAATAGACTGCAAATTGATTTAGCTCATGTGTTGGGGAAATAGACAACATTTAAGCACACTGACTTCTTTCAGCAGGAGAGGAGATTCATTGGCATCAGTAAGAAGTATAGAGCACTTTAAATGCATGAAGAGTCCCAGAAATGTAAGCATGTTGCTGACACATTAGCAGTGATGGCATCCTTCTTGATGCATAAGCCTCCCACACAGAGAGGACGACCTAGAGTGCAGAGAATGACTGAGATCCACGTTAAAGCAAGCAGTGAACATGTGCATGGCTGTAAAAGGTAGATATATTAGTTATTTGTGTCTGTGATAGACTTTAAAGCTCATAAATCAATAGAGGGGTGTATTGGGGAATGAGCTGTGTGAATTGAAAAGTCAATGTTCAAGATAAGGTAATTGGCCTAACTGGTGTACAGTAGTTCCTGGCATTTAAATTCTGGGTTCATCTTAGGTAGGATATACATTTGGGCACCAATTTAATTCACTTTAGCCAATCTTCACCAGCACAATTCACTTTAGGCATTTATAATTCAGGTTACAATAAATCAGTTACTAAATGTTTTGACAATCATTTCAATAATTTACTTATCCCAGTTAATCCAAGTTATTGTTTCAGTCATGGATTCATTTCTTAATTATTTTGGGGATTTTTTTGTGAGAAAGTACTATTCTGCTTGTCATTTTTATGCTTTGGTTGTGTAAATATAACCATTTTCATTCTGGAAATTGTAAACTTAAAAAGTGGCTTATTTTTCGTTCCAGACATGGAGCACATGAAATGAGGCTGAAATTTTTGCTTGATAACCTTTCTCAAACTGATATTCTGCTACTAATGTTCATTTCCCCAAATACTGACTTGTGACAGTATTTTCTAGTTTATAAGCTTTGCTTTAGGGAGCTCCATCTGTGCTTACTTCTGTTTTAGCTGAGATAAAGAGACAAATTAGTCATGTGCACATTTCCTTCTATTATCACAGCTTTTGATGTTATTTTCACAGCAGGTGCTATTCAGTGTTGACCTGACCTTCTACAAGGGATGTCAAAGACAGCAGTCAAGTCCACTTAGGTCATCTTCAAGAAAAGACTAAATAAAACATATGTTCTTAAGGAAGATAAATGAAAAGCTGCAGCCTATTCACACTTGTAGGAAACTACCCTAAGTTACAGCAATTCAAACTTCTTAAACTTTGTCAGAAGTCAGCACTTTGTCATTCTTGTTGATTTTTTTTTTTTTTTTTTTTGCGGTTTCAAGTTCCAGAAAACACAGGTTAAAAAAGGCGAAATTCTCTATATCCATTTTGTCAGGACTTCTGTTTTGTGTCTGTGTTTTCTGTGCTTGTCTCCCTTCATCCACCAGGAGGCGCCTGGTTCTGGTCCGCCTCCTCACACACCTGCGGATGGTTTCCTCGTTAAACGGTTAAACTCGTTAAAGCTGAGTTTGCTGAGTCAAGCTGAGTTTTTGTCAACCTGAGTTTAACTTTGTTTTGTCTTTGCCTCTTGGCAGGAAGTCATCCTGCTAACTGGATCTCTCAGACCTTCACTCCCTGGAAGTACAAACTGAGCTTCAAACTGAGCTGGGGTTCAAACAGGAGGTTTGGATCCACTTTCCCCAATAGATCGTTTGAGCTTCTCACTGAGAAAGGGATAATTCTCCACTACGACCCGTTCAAGTACCGCAGGAAATCTGAGTGGCAGTCAGTTTCTCCGTTCACCAACTATCAACTGCATTCTGGGTAAAACCTGTTCCGCCCTCCACAGAATCAGACAAACACTGGAACCACAGCACACAGACAGGAGTCAAGGACACAACAACTTCTCTGGAAACGTGAGTCGGCAACCAAAACCTCTTCTCCAAGTTTCTCGAGTCATATTCCGCACTGAGCCTGAACTAACCGCTGTGTCTTCCCCTCACTTTGCAGTTCCGGTTGAGCAGTGTTCAGAGCAACACTTCTTCCCCTGTTTACTTCTTCAATAAAACCCGTTAAACCTTTTCCCTGGACTCTCGGTTCGGTTTTCTGCATTTTGAAACATCATGACACCTTTTTAACACACCGTAAAATGTTAAACCTAAAAACAATAATCTACTATTTAATATCTTTGCAATCATCTCTTCAGTTTTTAAGAAAGTACAAACTTGTTTAAACAATGAGATGAGCATTTAGAAATAAATTTCTGAGAAAATAAAAATCCTCCTAATGAAAAAGCATAACATGTTAGAAAATCTAAATTTATGATCAATGTCTAAATAATCAGACATCAATGTGTTATCAGTTATAAAAAGATTTTATTCTTCCTAGAGAGTAAATTAGAGGCCTTTTGATTTCTTTTCAAAAATCATGCACCAAGCTTTTCCTGGAGCCCCTGGTGGGGATAATGGACATTTCTCCTCTCATAGACTCCATCATCATGGTGGGGGACATCTACACCTATGTGCCAATCATCAGACCTCAAAGGTCTTCTAATCTTTGGGTTAATAACACTCAGCTTGAGAGAGGATGTATTGTCCACCAATCTGCACCTGATGGTAAGTAGGATCCTCTCTCGTTGCCCGAAGCAAAAAGGTCCATAAAAGTACACAAAAAACGTGTCAATATTCCTCCATACTGCTCGTCCAATGTATTCCAAGGTCTGTGGTGCCTCGGGCGCCATAGACCTCCATTATTTGAATGTCAGCAGACAGCAAGAAGCCTCCCAGATCTCCAGATGCATTTGAGATATCAAAAAAGTACTCCAGGGTGTTGTTCAGCATGGGGGTGAGTAGAAAATGAAGGCTAATCATGTTTTGGGTGTACTATTCCTTTAAATATACAATCTTAACTTGTTTTAATGCTAACCTCACCATCCACAAAGCTGTAGGAATGATAGCTTTGTCATTTTAATCTATGAAGAAAAAGCAAAAAGCTAACTAATGAGTATCAAAGATAAATGTAATTAAGTAAAAACTAGAATAACCTGTTTGTTGTTTTTGCATATGATTTTAGCTCTTGATGTTTAAGCTTCCTCATCCATTTTGTAGCATAGGAATAGTAATAAATGGATATTTTCTTCTGTGAGCTTATTAACAATGATCTAATTGGGTCTGCTCTTAAAGGCGCTAAACGCCTGCAGTCAGGTAGCTCTGAGATGTCCCTTGGTGGATTCAGACCAGAAAAAACAGCATCAGTGTAGTGATCTTGGCACCTTTAGGCTGGGTGTTTTCCTTGCTGCTCTCCTCTGCTCATTAGCTTTCATCACATCCAGCTGTTCCTGCTGCTATTTAAGCATCTGCACCCCAACCTTTCGTGCCAGATTATTCAAGCTTCTTGCAGTAGGGAGACTAACGCTAACGCTCCCTGTGTTTAGTTCTGCCGGTTCCTGATCTGTTTCTGCCCTCTGACTTCTGAGTTTTCAACCGCTCCTGTTTGCTCTGTTTGCCTGTTGTTCTGTTTTTTCTAGACTGTTACCTGCATTCCATCTGCTGCTGACCTTGGACCTGTCTTCTGACCCAGGCTTGGATTACCCTACTGGATCTTTCGGTTCCCATGCATGCTCTGGCTGCTGAAGGACACTCTTCCTCTTCTCTCCTGTATCTCTGGTGCTAACTTAGTAAAAACCATTGGGGTTCCACTTCTCTGGACAACACTCCTTCTTCTGGGCACAGACTGAACTTTGCCAAGTTGGTGGCTTTCATGCTCATTATTATCCATTGCTTGAGTTTTGAAGTAACTCCTGCAGAGTTTCCAGTGAGCTTGCCACAGCAGACGAGCAGCCGCACGCTATTTCAATTAACTCTCTTCTGAATAAATCACTCTCTGAATTTGGGGTCCTATATTTTAATGCTTCTGAGAATTAGTGTCCAGATGTCCATTTTTCAGTAGAACACATCAACAGACGTGGACTCTTTAAAAAGAAGAGAGTTTTGTATTTTCCCCTTTAGAGATATTTATGGCTCTCTGGTATTCTGGCTAAAGGCTTAATCTCTCACTGAGCAGAGTCCTGGAATGTCAGAGGAGAAAACAGGAAGCATATGATCACAGTTCTGCCCCTGTCCTATTATCCTCAGAGAAGAAAATTCTGCAGCCTCGACTTTTTTATATTTAAAATTTGATATCCAAGACATTAATCTTTTAGCAATATAAAGGCTAAGTTACATTTCTAGATTCACTCTCAATGACGTCCAACAAATCCCCATGTGTCAGAAGATTTCTGTGGCTCTGCTATAAAGAAGATCTCTGGGATATTAAACCTAATCTCATTCTTGTGCCTGCACTGTTTAAGCCTAATAGGAACATTAAAAGGAGTTAGGCATACTGCTAAGACCTGCTTAAGAAAGTTTTGACAAGCAGAAGATGCTCTGATCATCCATGTTTTGGGATTAAGGCCCAGAAGTCTTCCATGGTGCTGACAGAGGGTTATTTTCCCTCCTCTTTCTATGACCTTTTGAATTCACAATAGAACACAAGATCACAGTAGACCTACATAGGTTTTAAGTGCACATAGTTTTGTTTAAGTTTTTATTTACATTTATTATTTTTCTATTTTAGTAAACCAATTATATAATCTTGGGTGGCCTTTTTTATTTGTTATATGAAAACTATTAAAGTGGCCTCTTAGAATGTATCCTAACTAGTGGTAGGCAGTGAAATGTGTTGTTCTCCTAACAGTTAAAGTATTTACATGTATATATATATATATATATATATATATATATATATATATATATATATATACAGTATATATATATATATATATATATATATATATATATATATATATATATATATATATATATATATATATATAATAAACTGGCCAAAGGAGGAGATAGAGGCTACTGACATCAAGACGAGAAAGCTCCTCACAATGCATGGAGGGTTCCACCCCAATCCAGCACTCTGAGACTGTACACCAAGCGTAGCTAGGGAGGCTGAGGGCTAGTGAGTGTCAAGACCACTGTCCAGGATGAAACAACTAAGATCCAGGATTACATCAGAAAGATGGCCCCCAAAGACAAATGGCTTGGTGAGTACCTCAGGCAGGAGAAAACCGAAAGTGAGGACAAGAAAGAGGAAGGAGAACCATCATGGAGGGACAAGCCGCTGCACGGCGTATACCACAGACAAATAGAAGAAGTGGCTGACATCAAAAAATCCTACCAGTGGCTGGAAAAGGCTGGACTGAAGGACAGCACAGAGGCACTAATCATGGCAGCACAAGAACAGGCACTCAGTACAAGATCAATAGAGGCCAGGGTCTACCACTCCAGGCAGGACCCCCGATGCAGACTGTGCAAAGATGCCCCTGAAACAATACAGCACATAACAGCGGGGTGTAAAATGCAGGCAGGAAGTGCATACATGGAACGCCACAACCAGGCAGCTGTCATAGTGTACAGGAACATCTGCCATGAGTATGGGCTGGAAGTCCCAAGGTCAAAATGGAAGACACCTCCTAAGGTAGTTGAGAATGACCGAGCTAAGATCCTATGGGACTTCAAGATCCAGACTGACAAACAGGTGATGGCTAACCAACCAGACATCGTGTTGATCGACAAACAGCAGAAGAAGGCAGTAGTGATAGATGTGGCAATCCCAAGCGACAGCAACATCAAGAAGAAAGAACACGAGAAGCTTGAGAAATACCAAGGACTGAAGGAGGAGCTAGAAAAGATGTGGAAAGTAAGAGCAGCAGTGGTGCCAGTGGTAATTGGAGCACTAGGGGCTGTGACCCCCAAACTGGGAGAGTGGCTACAGCAGATTCCAGGTAAAACATCAGAGGTCTCTGTCCAGAAGAGCGCAGTCCTAGGAACAGCTAAGATACTGCGCAGAACCCTCAAACTCCCAGGCCTCTGGTAGAGGACCCGAGCTTGAGGATGACACATACCACCCCACGAGGGGTGAGAAAACAGTTTTTTTATATATATATATATATATATATATATATATATATATATATATATATATATATATGTGTGTGTGTGAGTGTGAGTGTGAGTGCCAGTGGTAATTGGAGCACACTGCGCAGAACCCTCAAACTCCAAGGCCTCTGGTAGAGGACCCGAGCTTGAGGATGACACATACCACCCCACGAGGGGTGAGAAAACAGTTTATATATATATATATATATATATATATATATATATATATATATATATATATATATATATATATATATAATATACTGGTATAAGACACAAGTTTGGAACTTCTAGAAACAGGCAAAAGCTTCTCAAAGGTAATGTTTTTTTTTCTTTTTTATCTAAGCCTAACCCTTTGATCTAAGAAGGGGAATAAGATTATATGCAAATTGAATAGCATTTTTTTTCCCCATAATCTAAGATCATTAGATATTATATAACTCAATGTTTTTTTTTTTTTTTATTAGATAAATCATATTATTTCTTTGGCAATAAGTGGAGAGATGGGTATCCCCGTCAGATCAGAATCTGACGCACATAGGACCAGCTCTCAGTAATTACTGTAGGAGAAGTTGAAAGTTTCAACTTCTCATACTACTGTTATTTTTACTGAGAGCTGGTCCTATGTCCTATAAACACAGTATAACAGGAATGTGTGTGTCGTGCGCAATGTTAGAGAGGTTGTTTTAAGCGACGAGGTGGATTCGTCACAGTCACAATAACCATGACAGGAAATTTTCATATCCTACAACAGGGATGTTCTTCTGGCAAACGGGTAGATAAATAAGGATCTCACCGAATTTGGTGGAAGCTGTATCTCGTTCGTTACATTCGCCATCGTCTCTCTAATTGTCTGCACCTGCGCTTGGGTTCAGAAGCCTGTTAAAGCGCAGTATTTTCAGCGCCCCAACACCATAAAGTTCCGAGACGCTGATTGGCCATTAAATTCACCTAGCAATAGTACATGATTGACAGATTCTCTGCAAATGTGGGGCTGTCTGATCAGCGCCCCCAGAACAGAGACGGTAGGAGTCTGTCTGTGGAAATCCACAAATTAATGACAGTAGATAGGGAAATGTAGTTTATATAATTTGTTTTGCTTATAGGTACACAGTCTAGAGAGTAAAACTGACATTTATGAGTTAATTTCTAAAAATATATTTTACGTTTCTCTCTTCTTATCAGGGAGGGCGGTGCCCCAGCGCCCCCTATGGGCCGGCCGCCACTGGTTGAAAGTGACATTGCCCTGGCATGTTTTACATGGACCTTGGTGTGCTTTTCTTACAGTGTGAATGCTGAATGCCTCAGGGTACCAAAAGCTAGAGCAATGCATTTGAATTAAAGGAGAAGAAAAAATAAAATAAATAGAAAGAGCATGAGATTAGTGAGTCTTAGTGCTTTGTATATTTTATACTCCTTGATCAGTGTTGTAATGCAGCCATACTGCCCCTTAAACACTTTGTTGCAACTAACGGTACACCTTTTAAACTAGAATGGAGATTTCCAATACACTGGACCAGTAATTTATGTAATTCGTATTTTCAATGATAAACTTCAGATCCCATACTCAGTTACAAGTAATTAATATTTCATCACATACGTATTATGAAGTAGATTCATTTATTTATTTGTATTTAAAAATATTCACCATCAGAAAAATCCAGTATTTATTTAAGCATGAGCAACATTGCATGTGCATCATTGTTTGATTAATTTACGAACCTATCAGGAGGAGAATTCAGGCAAGAGAGAAGTTTCTGTTTGGCTCTACTTTCCTCAGATATCATATAGAATGGTTAGGTTATCCTGCGCTATCTTTATAGATATGCTATGGTACTAGGCTGCTTAAGTAATTGACCTTACTTTTATATATAAATGTCAGTACTGCTTGCTCCACAGGTTCTTTCTTCTCCCTAAAACATAAATTAAAAAAAAACCTTCACAAAATTCTAGTAGCATTTCTTTTTAGAATTTTTAGCTTTTGCCACATAAGGAGTTGTTGCAAAAAATACTTTAAATGATTGCTTTATCTATTGTTTACAGGGAAGTCAGAGGTTGTTCAACCTATAGAGAACGGTAACTCAGAGCCTGAATCAGTCCACTAAGATATGTTTACAATTTTCAATATTTAAATAATTACCTTAACCAAAGTTATGTTTTCAGGATAGTTTGTTTGTCTGTCTGTTCATCTGTCTATCGGCCTGGCTACAGGATAACTTGAAAAGTTACTGATGGATTCTGATGACATTTTTACCAGAGGTGTCTCTCATGCAAATGAACAATTCATTATAAAAATAACTTTACTGCAACATTTACTTTCCTTTTGGGATTAATAACTCATTTTTGAACTGAATTGAATTGATTTACATCATGTTGATGATTCACATCATAATCTGGATATAGGAGTCTTTTTAAGATTCTCTAACATTGTGGGATATTTGGCGGAACAAGCAGTTCTCCACTAAACCAGAGGGTGGCAGCAGGGACTATTTACAGCGTTAGCATCAAATTCAAAAAGTCCGGAGGTAGTTTACATAGAAAAAAAACACAAGAAACGGGAACAATGTTGTTTTTTTAAAAGGACCAACTGAAATCTTATGAAGGGATTTTATGGATATTTTTGTCCACCAGAGGTTTGCCTCATGCCAAGGAGCAATTTATTTAAATTTGGTAATGATAAAGACTATGTGGTAGTTTTAGCTTAAGGTGTTTAGTGATACATTTGGTGCTTGGCAAAGGTCTGCGCTCTCCCAATGCTTTTCTAGTTAAGAATTTTTTCCCCCACAATTTTGTAATTACTGAAACTAAGAACCTATTAACATATGTGGTTAGTGTAAGATAAAATTGCTCAACTTACTAACAAACCTTTCATACTAAAACATGTTCATGATAAATAAATCATAAGATAAATGAAAAGATAAACAATGCAAATAAATTAAAATACAAGATCATTTGAGCCGGGAAGATGATTTTAAAACCACTTTTTGAAAGATAAACATATTGTATCTTCTTGAAAGAAGGAGACGTGAAATTTTCTAATGGATTAAAGGAATGACTTTTTGGATATTTTGAAGATCTGCTCTGTTACTTAGAACAAACTTGATGCGATTTGGGGTAATCTGTGATGTCTTTAGTTCTTGGCTTGATCAGAATGATGTTCAACTTAACATTTAGAAAGAGAACTACTTTTTCATCAGCTTGACCAACCTCCCACCCCCCCGGTGTGCAATTTGTACACTTGTGAAAATAATTGAAGTTCTTAATGGCTCCTAACCTGCAAGTATTAATCTTAAGCATTTTTGGTCAGAATAATATGAATATTTAAAATCTTACTGCTTTATGTTGAAAAGGTCACTCTGACCTGATGTATATTAGCAGAAACTTTAGTTCAAATGTTTTAAACACTACATTGCCTCATAATATTTTAACAGATTCTTTGTTGTTGTTTTTTTTGTTTTGTTTTTTACCTTTGAGCCATTAGAAATAGTCATATTATTAAAATATGTAACAGTTTTTTTATATGTTAAATGCAGCTTTAGCAGGGGATTTATTATTTTACTCCATTTGTATTGTTTCACCTCTGTGCACTCGCCTCTTCTCATGCTGGATTCCTTTTAATTTATCGCTCCCACTAACCTATGAAATGTCAAAGTCTGTATGTCATGCTTTCGTCCTGTCCATTCATCAACCCAACCCCATAGGCACACAGCACTTGACCTTCATTTCCTCAATTGTTTTGATAATTCAGCTCTTTTCTTGGCTTTTAGCCAGTGTTAGTCAAGTGACTTCCACATGAGAGAAATGTTGCAATATTTTACTGACCTGTCACTGAGGATTGCTCCTTGGAGACAGATTTATTATAGTTTACCTGGTTAGGGAGATGTTGATAAGCAGGGTCAGCAACAAAATGAATGTGATCCTGTCTCCCACAACACATTTTATTTTATTTTTACATTTTGTTTGGTAAAGAAGCACAGACTAAACCACTGTACAACAGCTATATAATTAAAACATATACATTTGATTTTAAAAGATCATAACATTGTTATTAAAGGTAAGTATGGTCATTAGGTAGTTGATGTTTCATTTGTTTCTGCTATTCCACTCTCAGGTTGATCCACACTAAATTTAACCTGCCATGTATGTTGGCCCATTTAAAAAAAAAAACAGGTTGTCAGAGATAATGAAGGAGATTTTGTGTAACATCACTCTGTGTATGAGTCAGTACTGATGTGGTCCCTGCTTTTTATAGCAGATTTGTATGACGATTGGAAATTAAAAAATATATATATATATATATGCACTTAATTTTATGGAGTGAATTGTGGTTGATTACTGATGTAAAGCACATCTATTGTAAATGGGAAAATGCAATCCAGAAATGAAACTTTGTACTTCCTAATAAAAAAAGTCTTCATAGTAACTTTGCAGATTTCTAAGTTGTTGTTTTCTTATAAGTAAAAACTGGAAATTAAGGAACTTGAGGTAACATCATGGAAGGGCTCAGATCTATCATGCCAGGCAAGATCCCCAGAAACAAACCAGCATCTCACAGCAGGGTGTAAGATACTGACAACAAAGGAGTACATGTAATGCTATAACCAAGTGTCAGTAAACTGTCAGTACAGTTTACAGAAATATATGTGCCCCTGAGACCCCTAAGATCATGTGGGTCTTCCTTGTACAAAAAGACAAAAGGGTTCTTGCCAACCTAATAGAAATTGTGATTGATGTGGCCGTTTCAAATTATGGAAACAGAAGGAAAAAGAATTTTAGGAATTGGAAAATGCCTCAGAGAAGGACTAGCCTGGGATGTGAAGGCCACTGGAGAGCACTCGGTCATCGTAACCAGGGGGCAGTGTCATGATCTTGGCACCGTAGGCTGGGTTTTACTCTTTTCCTCATATCTGCTTTGCTCCTCCCCAGCCTAATTATCTCTTATCAGCTCCACCTGTTTCTTCTCCTATTTATGCCACCAGTTCCCAGCCCATGGTGCCAGATTATTCAAACTTCCAGCGAGTCTAGTTCTAGCGTTTCTCTGTATGTGTTTGTTCTGCCTGATATTGACCTGTTTCTACCCCTGCTCTGCTCTGTTTTGCCTGTTCTGTTTCTCTGGATGCTACCTGTTGCCGACCTTGGACCCGTCTTCTGACCACGGCTTGGATTATCCCTCCTGGATCCCTCGTTTTCTCTGTGTGCTCTGGCTGTTGCTGGCTGCTGCTCCTCTTCGCTCCTGGATCTCTGGGTCAGGCTCCTCCGGACCTCAATCCTCCTTCTGAGCTCTGACTGAACTTTGCCAGCGTATCCAGTGAACCCGCGCCAGCTGATGAGCAGCCACAAGCAGCTTGTTCAATAAACTCCTTAAAAGTTTCACTGTCTGTCTCGTCTGAATTCTGGGTCCAAACCTCTGAGCTTCTGACAGGCAGTTGAGTCATTCCATGAGAATGGGTAAAATTGGACTTGGACATTTTCAATTTTTTTACCCAATAGTATTGTTTCTATGTATATCCCACATATTTAGGGATATATTTAACTATCCGAAAAACATATTTTCCCATCTCAGGCATTAATTTTCTTTTAGTATTGATCAGTACTTCAAGATGTGTTCACCTTAATTCCTCAACCCCGTTACGGACACTTTGAGGCCTTTCTGAACGTTATTATAAAATGAATTTAGAAAGAAATAAACATTTTCACATTAATCAGAAGTCCCCCATCCTAATTCAATCATTTCAAAAAGAAAAATTACATAAAATAACACTTTATGCTTTCTTATATGCTGAAATGTGACAAATTGGTGAAATCACTCACTCATTTTTCTTAAGAAATTCAGTTTAACTCAAGAATTGTAATCAAAATCAGTTTCAAATGATAGCTCTTTATATTTGAAACAAAAGTCAATAGACATTAAATTATTTTATCAACATTTTAAAAAAATAATATGTGAAAATATAGGTGTGACGGGGTTGAGACTATCATAACAGGGTTGAAGATGGTAACAGGGTTGAAGGGACAAATACGATTTTCTTTGTTTATTTCAGTGTTTAGGACTTTCTGTTGGCATTTCATTTTTTAACCATGGCAAAGACACCAGCTAAAATTGCTATTGAATTGAGCTTTAATATAAACCCAAAAACAACAACAACAACAAGAACAAAACAAAACGGCATAATAACAACAATAGAATATGAGGTGAGGTGACATTCCACGTCCCCAGAGCCAGTTTAAGCGCCCGCGGATCAGGTCGCCGAGGTCTCCGCCTCTGGCTGCCGCCCAATCCCCTTTGCACCGGTCCCTCATGGTTCCCCCTGCAGGTGGTGGGCCCACTGGGGGATGGCCTCCCGTCGCTCCTTCGGGCTGGGCCCGGCCGGGTCCCGCGAGGAAGAACCCGACCACCAGGCGCTCGCCGACGAACCCCAGGCCTGGCTCCAGGGTGGGGTCATGGCTCCGCCGTACCGGGCGACGTCACGTGCCTCGTTTTAGTCCTCGTCATAAGGGTTTTTGAACCGCTCTTCGTCTGACCTGTCACCCAGAGCCTTGGGAGACCGTTCCAGGGGCATTTAGCCCCCGACAACATAGCCTCTGGGATCACCCAGGCACTGAAACCCCTCCACCACGTTAAGGTGGCGACCATGAAGGCATTCGACCGTGTCCCTCGTGCTGCCCTGTGGGGGGTGCTCCAGGAATATGGAGTCGGGGGCCCTTTATTAGGGGCCATCCGTTCTCTGTACAAGCGGAGCAGGAGTCTGGTTCGCATTGCTGGCATTAAGTCGGACCTGTTCCCAGTGCATGTTGGACTCCGACAGGGCTGCCCTCTGTCACCGGTCCTGTTCATAACTTTTATGGACAGGATTTCTAGGCGCAGGCCATGGTTCTCGACCGGAAAAAGGTGGCTTGTCCCCTTCAGGTTGGAGGAGAGTCCTTGCCTCAAGTGGAGGAGTTCAAGTATCTTGGGGTCCTGTTCACGAGTGAGGGAAGAATGGAGCGGGAGATCGATAGACGGAATAATGCGGACGCTGCACCGGTCTGTCGTGGTGAAGAGAGAGCTGAGCGAAAAGGCAAAGCTCTCAATTTACCGGTCGGTCTACGTTCCTACCCTCACCTATGGTCATGAAATCTGGATCATGACCGAACTTGCATCACGAGCCATCAGTTCTCCTGGAGCCAGAGTAATGACCTGATGAATTCTCATTGTTGCGGGAACAGCTGGCAGTTTCTCCATTGCTTCTTCGACATCTTCACTTTTCACAAAGAACAACTTGACACTTGTGTTTGTTTCAGACAAGGCTCTGAATAACTCTTCTGCATCTGGGATGTCACGGCCCTTTGCCACCATCTTGTCAGCTCCTCTTTTTAAGGCCCCCCCAACACCATCTGGCGCTCCTTTTCCGTGACTAGCCTCAAAAAAATTCCAAGACCCAGCCTTGAATCCTCTTTTGTCAAGTTCTGGGGAGAAAAGGTAGAAGTTGCCTCGTTGTTTGTACTAGGTACAAGGTCCATCACTTAAAAAGTGCAGCACAGACACATGTGGAGGTTGGGCTTGAGGTAATCCAGCACAGGATTTAAATGCTGCCATATTGCTTGTGGGCATTTATGCCTGCTGGGGGAGATGGTGCTGAAGCATACAGGCTCTGGGTGTCCACCAACATACAACACACCCGTATGAAGGGTGGCCTCTTGATGTGAAGCTCCAAAGTGAACGTTCTTGATCACTTCTTTCCTCTCCTTGCTCCTGTGGTAAGCTGCTCTCCACATTTTTCTTTTCTTACGCTGTTCTCTTTCACTCAGTTCTTGAATTGGTTTCTTCTTCCCTGGCTCTACATTCTTTCTCCATCTCTCACGCTCACTCTGCAGGTATCTCTCCCTCCTTTCAGGATCAGCTTCAAGGCGTTCCCGATATTTCCTCTGCCTTTCTGCTGCTGTTGTTGGTGCCACCTTACTCACAGCTTAACATGGAACATAAATCACATTCAGCATGCTAACAGTATAAAAATATTGATTGAATATAATAATAATCAATCTAAGTAATTGAATAACTTAACAACCAAAGTATTAAAATCTCAACCCCATCACACTATCACAACCCCGTTACAATCAAACACATAACGGTGTTGAGTGTGACGGGGTTGAGATTTTTGGACAAAATGGCTTCTTCTCAATGTAGTGAATACAAGAAAGAGAGCACATTGCATGCATGAAATTCAGAATTTGCATATATTATTGAAATAAAAAAGTTTATTTGTAAGAAGTAGATTTTTTTTAATCATTCTTTAATGTTACGGTGTTGAGTCATTTAGTTTGACGACCACAGTATCACAAGATAAATGACCAAATTAGAGGAAAATAGGGGAGCACCTTGCCTGCCTCTGTGGTCCAGTTGTTCAAAAGACTTCAGTGATGTCACGTCCTGATGTATATGCAGCTGTGGATAATACCATTCTTTTTATGGGGATGAGATCATTTGTATAACGGGGTTGAGCGGTTGCTCAGGGACAGAAGTAATGTCATTTTAAATTAATATTTAATGATTAATTTAGAAAAAAAGAAACATCAACAACTAAAGAGCACAAAAATATGTTTACATTGATGTAAAAATTTATTGACTTTTTAAATAGTTTATTTAGGTATTTTCAAAGGAAACTTTCATCATTGCCATGAGGGACATGACAAAATAGGGGGGTCAAATGAAAAAACTGCATTATTTCTCATAAAAAAGATAGAATTTAAAATATTTTTTCATACTGTATTAAATGGTATATTTCAGTCTAAATGTAAAGCTGTTAAAATATAGAGTTTAGTGATCCAATAGATGAAATACCCCTTAAGAGGTGAGAGGGACTCAAAATGTGCCATTTCTATGGAATGACTCAGTTACTCTTACACCTAAAAGGATAAGCAACAAAATGCGCAGTTGTGGGGATAGCTAAGATGCTGTGAAGAACCCTCAAGCTATATACATACATATATATATATATATATATATATATATATATATATATATATATATATATATATATATATATATATATATATATATATATATATATATATACAGGTGCTGGTCATAAAATTAGAATATCATGAAAAAGTAGATTGATTTCAGTAATTCCATTTAAAAAGTGAAACTTGTATATTATATTCATACATTACATAGAAACTCATATATTTCAGATGTTTATTTTGTTTAATTTTGATGATTACAAATGACAACAAATGAAAATCTCAAATTCATCATATCAGAAAATTAGAATATTGTGAAAAGGTTCAAAATTGATGGCCCCTGGTGCCACACTCTAATCAGCTAATTAACTCAAACCACCTGCAAAAGCCTTTAAATGGTCTTTCAGTCTAGTTCTATAGGCTACACAATCATGGGGAAGACTGCTGACTTGACAGTTGTCCAAAAGACGACCATCGACACCTTGCACAAGGAGGGCAAGACACAAAAGGTCATCGCTAAACAGGCTGGCTGTTCACAGAGCTCAGTGTCCAAGCACATTAATAGAGAGGCGAAGGGAAGGAAAAGATGTGGTCGAAAAAAGTGTACAAGCAAGAGAGATAACCGCACCCTGGAGAGGATTGTGAAACAAAACCCATTCAAAAATGTGGGGGAGATTCACAAAGAGTGGACTGCAGCTGGAGTGAGTGCTTCAAGAACCACCACACACAGACGTATGAAAGACATGGGTTTCTGCTGTCGCATTCCTTGTGTCAAGCCACTCTTGAACCACAGACAGCGTCAGAAGCGTCTAAAGAGAAACAGGACTGGACTGCTGGTGAGTGGTCCAAAGTCATGTTCTCTGATGAAAGTAAATTTTGCATTTCCTTTGGAAATCAAGGTCCCAGAGTCTGGAGGAAAAGAAGAGAGGCACTTCATCCACGTTGCTTGAAGTCCAGTGTAAAGTTTCCACAGTCAGTGATGGTTTGGGGTGCCATGTCATCTGCTGGTGTTGGTCCATTGTGTTTTCTGAGGTCCAGGGTCAACGCAGCCACATACCAGGAAGTTTTAGAGCACTTCATGCTTCCTGCAGCTGACCAACTTTTTGGAGATGCAGATTTCATTTTCCAACAGGACTTGGCACCTGCACACAGTGCCAAAGCTACCAGTACCTGGTTGAAGGACCATGGTATCCCTGTTCTTAATTGGCCAGCAAACTCTCCTGACCTTAACCCCATAGAAAATCTATGGGGTATTGTGAAGAAGAAGATGCAATACACCAGACCCAACAATTCAGAAGAGCTAAAAGCCACTATTAGAGCAACCTGGGCTATCATAACACCTGAGCAGTGCCACAGACTGATCGACTCCATGCCACGCCGCATTGCTGCAGTAATACAGGCCAAAGGAGGCCCAACTAAATACTGAGTGCTGTACATGCTCATACTTTTCATGTTCATACTTTTCAGTTGGCCAACATTTCTATAAATCCTTTGTTTTTATTGGTCTTCAGTAATATTCTAATTTTCTGATATGATGAATTTGAGATTTTCATTTGTTGTCATTTGTAATCATCAAAATTAAACAAAATAAACATCTGAAATATATGAGTTTGTATGTAATGTATGAATATAATATACAAGTTTCACTTTTTAAATGGAATTACTGAAATCAATCTACTTTTTCATGATATTCTAATTTTATGACCAGCACCTGTATATATATATATATATATACATACATACTGAAACTCCCCAGAGATTCTCCATTCAAGAGTTCTTCTCTGTCTGGTGCTGGTAATGAAGGAGGCATGTGGGGATATTGACCAGGCATCATGTCAGGCCTGGAGATATTTTCCCTGGTACCTTGGACATTGCATGTGATGTGGGTGAAATCTTGTGGCCAGACCCAGAGAGACGACACAACGTCACCTGATTTTTTTTTCTTGGTGTGTGTTTGGCTTGGAAAGACACTTGTGATTGTTTTTATGAGGTAAATAAACAACAATACCTGAAGTTTGGATCCCTGTATGTTTATATGACAAAAGTATGACCTCAAACTGACATAGCTTTCCTTGTGCATAGAGAAATTATTTTTTTAATCATACCATCAGTGTGTAGTTGGCACATTGTTGGCTTATTAATATGATGGGTGGTGTTATCTGTTTGATACAATAATACTATTTTAAGAGGGTTTATCTTTACAGATATCAGATAATAAATGTGGTACATTTTAAGCCTGTGCTTCAGTGTTTCATCCTGCTCCCATGAAGTGCAATAAATGAAATAACATGACTGGGGGAAAACTGAAAAAAATCATATATTTTTTGTTGTTTTAAATAATTTTACAAATAGTAATCTCTGGAGAGAAAATGCTGATGCATTTTGGTCCTCTGAAATATTTCTGTAATCCAGTTAATATCAACAGAAAAGTGTAGAGAGGCTGCTATGGTGGTGACCCCCTGACACTGTTTGTTTTACAGCTGGTGTGCTGTCACATATCATTAATGGAGAGACAGAGAAGGGCGCCAGGCAGTAGGAAACATAACAGACAATAAAACCAGAGGAAAATAGCTAGTGATAAAGATGGATAAAAAATGGGTAGTGTCAGTATAGTTCATCTGAATGCTGGTTATATTTATCATGATAATAAACCTACAAATGAACAATAACAATCTATTAACCATATGGATTAAATATGTTTCCAAGTGTCACTATGTCTTATCTTGCCACATACAGAGGTGTATATAAATATAGACCTCAGTACAGGTTTGATTAGTCGTTATCTAGCTCTCGTTAATTCCTATATATTCAATTCTTGTTTGGGACTCATTTTTTGCATGAGGAATTCATTTGCAGTGTACTATGGAGTCCATTGTTACGAGGTTCTGCTGAGGTGTAATGGATGCAAAGATAGGTTTTTTTATATGCCCTCTGGCCCTGGATATTTTAGACACTGGTTTTAAATGTTTGACAAAAAAAAAAATGCTCTTTAATTTTGAATCTTCATTTGTAAACTGATCCACAACCAGAGAAAATATAGTTCTTGCTACCATTACTGCAGGCTCTATGTAACCAAAAGAGGCTATTTTAGAAAGGGGGGAGGCACCTGCTGACAGTCAGTAAGTGTCGCATCTTATGTACAATTTTACCTATTGTGTAAGGGAGACTGGGAAACAATAGTAAACAAACCATGGCTAACTGCTGATGTTGCTAAAGCCTCAGCTACATGATCATGCATATACATGAAAAAAAGTGAATGATGAGGGATCAGAACTAGCTTAATTTTGTTTTCCTAAAGATAACCAAACATGCATTAAAAAAAGCCAGAAGGACTGTTTATATAAAAAAAAAAACTAGGTTATTGTTCATTTAAGGTTGTTTACACTTATCTTTACATTCATCTTAAAGGAATAGAGGACAATCTTTTATTGCTGCTGGATCATCTAAATAAGTGGTCCTCCTAATTGTCAATCATTCTGATGATATGTTTATGTAAGGCCGTCCTATATGCTCATCCTGTTAGCTATCTTTTTCTGCGCATGCCCACTTTCAGGCGTATATCTGTGGTGAGATACGGTTTCAGACAGATATTGAAGCTCACCTTTCTCAGCACGGTTCTTTAAAAATGGCCGAGGGTCATAGGAGAAAAAGTGTCTGCAAATGCTTTGCTCCAAAAGCTCTCTTCAATTCAATTCAGTTTATTTATATAGCGCCAATTCACATCACAAAGCATTATCGGAAAGCATTATGGGATTTTCTGTCACAGCGGCCTGCTGTCGCCATAGGCTGCCTCTACTCGACAGCAGCGACTACTAACAAAGATGGAGCAGGCACAGCGCAGTGGACCAGTTGGGGAGTGATCATCTGTCGGAACGCTAAGATGATTGAGTTCACTATAAAGTCCCACCTCTTTATAGTGATTGAAGGCTTTAGGGGTTAGGGCGGACGTTCGGACACAATACGTTTGTATTAGCTATTACAACAGCAACTTTTAAACAGAATGTGTACGAGCAGAAATGGACTTGTGAATGCACTTGCACGCGTTTTACTTTTTTTAAGCAGAGACGGCAGGTCTTTCAAAAAATTCGAGAAAATCCTCCATAATACCTTTAGTACCAAATTTGGTAACACTATTATGTTTCTTACTTCCAAATCCAAGGAGGCAAATAACACTTATTGTATAAAAAAAATATATATATATATATATGTATATATATTATGTTAATCAAAATCAATAAGCTTTTGATTGTTACTGTGTTTTTCCTGAGGAAATAACCACTAGTAAGAAGCCTTTTGATGACTGTTGCATCTGGTTAGCTGGCATGTAGTAAGCATGAGGTCGCCATTAGCTTTGCTGGTTGGCTTTCAGAATACAGCAAGACCTGTGATATTATATTAAATGATTAATGACATCAATTGTTTAGCTTATATGCCTAGCCCTGTCTTTTTCCATGCCTGATAACTTTGTTGATTCCTGTATTGGAAAGCTGAGACATCTCAAGTGTTCAGGAAAGGTTTGCATGTCCTGGCTGTGCTTTGTGTGGGTTCCGTTCCTGAATATCCTAGCTGTTTCTTTTCTGAGGTGTCATGGTTTTTTGGATCTCTGGCTCCAAGTTCCTCCTCTAAACTTAAAGAGAGTATCTCTGATATTCTTTTTTGCTGGTAGCTGGTTCTGGGAAGTGGGCTGCAGTCTACTTAACTTTAAACAGAGTTGAAGCATTATGTCAATGTAGCCACATAGTCCCTTGTTCTAGGCCTCTCATTCAGATGGTCCTTCAGATTGCGGCCTCTTTGGGAGCGTTTCCAGGAAGAGAGTGGGAGGTGTGGGAGCAGAGCTCTCATAGGAGGTTCAGTAGGGTGGCTCAGGTGTCTTTTGTAAAGATACATCTTCCTCTTTGTCAATTCTCTTGCTTTTTGGAGGTAATTAAAAGCAGCCTGGCACCAGCTCTTTGTCATAACTACAAATAGAAAAGGACTTGGAGCGTGCAGACCTCCACCAAGTAGCTCATCCCCCCCCCCACATATTTTAACTCCCCCTTAAGTTAATATCTCTATTGACAGAATCTTTCCAAGAAACATGGTTTGAAGGTGAACAGGATCATCAACAAAAATGTAATCATTTGTTGCCAGTCACAATACACACCTCTGAAATTTTCAACTTCTTTATGCTGCGTTCACACCGAGCGCAGCTGGCGCGACAGAAGCAGCGAGTTTACATGCAAAGTCAATGGTTGACGCGCGTCAAGGCGCAGCAAAAGGTCCCGCGGCGTGTTTTGAGCAGCAGGCGCAGCGCGTCTGAGCAGCTGAAGCAGCGCGTTGGGCGCGTTTAAGCATCTGACGCGCGTGACGCGCCGCAAACGCGCTGCTGCTCGAGATGGAAAAATTTAATTTTTGCTGCGCGACGCGTCGCGTCAACCAATCAGAGAAGCTGATCTGGGAGCTGGCAGGGAGAGAGACACAGCGCTGATGACACAGACTGCTCTGATCACTTCTCTTAAACAGTTTATTAACGCATAATTAACTTAAAATATATACATCTGCCGGCAGAATATTTTCTTATATTGCTTTTATTATTCTGGTGCCTGCAGATCGGATTATTTAGATGAAAAACACCTACCAGCCGCCGCGGTGAACCGCGAGGAGGCGACCCGGCCAGAGGCTGCTGATGAATGGATTCCTTCTGTCGGCGCACCGCCGGTATGTGGGGGTCTGAGCGGCTCCGACAGAAATAACATTGGGAGGCAGGATTGTAATCTGGATGAACTGACTGCACTGATTACGTTTTCAGGTGTATTTTCTCACTTAAAAACATATTAAAACTACTTTATTCCCACTGATCACAGCAAATATAGCTGCAAGGCAGAGAAAGGATAGTGAAGCTCCGCCCAACGCGCGTCAGACACACTTTTGCACCGCGCAGCCAGAGCAGCAAAGCTGCTTCAGCCGCACGTCAGAACTAACTGGTACAAGCAGCAAAAATGAAGCAGCAGACGCGATTTTGCTGCTTTTGCAGCGTCCGGTCTGAACGTAGCATAAGTTATCTTTAAAACACACAGACAAACTGATACAGATGAAAATATAACCTCCTTGGAGTAGATAATAAATTACTCATTTAGAAAGATATACTATGTTGTGTAGCATTCTAAGCCTTAACTATTTCACAAGCATAATGATCTAAGGGGATTTCTATCAACATGTATGATTAGACAGCCAAAAAGTTTTATCTAAATACGTTTTTTTTCCCCTTAAAATAAGGGCATTTTTTCTTGAATTGAGGACTTAAGTGAGACAATTAACAATGGAACATGACAATTTACATATATATAAGATGGATAATATCTTTTTATCTTATTTTAAGAGTAAAAAATCTTTTCCATTGGCCATTCATCTTATTTACCTACTCAAATTAAAGGAATAGTACACCCAAAACATGATTAGCCTTCATTTTCTACTCGCCCCCATGCTGAACAACACTCTGGAGTACTTTTTTGATATCTCAAATGCATCTGGAGATCTGGGAGGCTTCTTGCTGTCTGCTGACATTCAAATAATGGAGGTCTATGGTGACCGAGACAGAAAGGTCCATAAAAGTCCACAAAAAACGTGTCAATATTCCTCCATACTGCTCGTCCAATGTATTCCAAGTTTCCTGAGTGGGTAGCATCCAGAATTTACTCGAAACAAAGTCATTTAGAATGTTTTTAGAGCATAAACAGTAGTGTATAGGATTTCCTGAAAGCGCGCACATGCGCGATCCCGACGCTACGGAAGCCGGCAGACCAAACCAGCGCATTCAGCTCGGCAAAGAACTCATGCTCTTCCTCAACACTGAAGTCCTCAGACATTTTTCTTTCGTTGTTTCTTCCTTTGCACAGGTAAACAGCACATTTCTTCTTCTACGCTTGCATTATTGGCAGAGCAGACGCTGAATGCGCACTTTCATCTGGTTTGGTCTGCCGGCTTCCGTAGCGTCGTGATCGCGCATGTGTGCGCTTTCAGGAAATCCTATACACTACTGTTTATGCTCTAAAAACATTCTAAAAAAGTAAAGTACAAAAAAGTAAAGTACTGTCTGTTTTATTCTTCCTTTGTATTTCTTTACCTTAGTTATTTCTTCGCCGCTGTTTATTTCTCTCTGCCCTTTTTACATTTCTGTATGCCCTTTTTACATTTCTCTATGCATTTCTATCTCATTATGCAAATGAGGAGGGGGTGTGTCCTAGAGAGTCAACTTCTGCTCATTGGTTGGCTTGGCTGTCCATCTTCTTAACTCACAGAGCTCAGAGTACTAAGTTAAATGTTCTCTTTTCTGTTGCTGTTGTTCAATAAAAGTACGTTTTAAGATCATTTGGGGCGAGAACCTTATACTTTTAAGCATCACCATATGGCCCATTCACAGATTTAATGCGTAATTTAAAAGAAAATGTGACAAACTTGAGAGGACCGCGGCACCAGCGGAGCTCCGAAGCTGACGGCAGCCAGGTCTAACCACAGCCCATCTGCAGCGGCCCTCTCTCGGCATAGCCATGTGTGAAGCGTGTTGGTTAGCATTTTACTACATCGGTCGAATCTACAGGAGGAGAGTCTGATGTCGAGTCTGATGTCGAGTCTGAAGTCATTAGAACTTGAGTAGGGACTTTGCCAAACTTTGCCAAATACAACAAAAAATCGCCATCATAGCCTGGTTATAGACCTGGCTGCCGTCAGCTTCGGAGCTCCGCTGGTTGTATCATAGTGTTCCTGAACTGATTATTCTACTTAAGTTTCATTGAGTCATGGAATTTCTCCTGAACAAACAGAACTTTTAACAATAAAACCTTGATCACTCAAGTAGATTGTTTTCCAAAATATATTTCAATATTTAGCCAGTGATAGTTGACTCCTTAGCTAAGGATCCCTGGAAGCTCAAACTGTCTACATCTGCCTGCTTAGCATAAAGAAAGGAGTCACAAAAATGATTAGGACAGAAAAAATGTTATGGATTGTTTTAAATCCAAGCAAAAACATGATCTCTGTGTAAGCGGTTCAGCCCAGGCCAGGTATCGGTTGTCTATAGAGAGAGTAGATTTTGCTGTTTCATTTCAGCCGGTTGATGAAATATATTCACTGCAGCCACGACACAGACAGTAAGCCATGCTCTCAGCAGCCATGGTGCTGACTGAGGTTCCAAAAACCTTAGATACGTTTCTGATTTAGGACTACACGTGAACGTGGCCTTGGTCTGATTTGAAATAAATTGAGAAAGACATTGTCAGAGAATCACTCACTGCTTGTCTGCAGATACTGCAGATACTCGTCCCTCAGGACAGACGGTAGAGCTTGTCATCTTGTGATCACATCGAAGACGAGATGTGATGAGCGAGTGTTTGAGTATTTTAAAAGAACATGATATTATAGGTTTTCATTTCTCACTTTTTATGAGAAAGTAACTGACTGGAAACATTTTCGGTGTTCAGTTCTCAGTATGAACTTCATGCAGTGATACTAGTGCTGCAATGGGCCTTTTTTCTTTTTTTACAGACAACCCCCACTCTCAAAAAATACAAAAGAAAAACAGAGCAAGTAGAGTTCAAATGTATACATGTGTTAATGTTTGAGTTAAAACTACTGTAACTTCTTATACGGAAAGAAACATAGTTTATTTTACATATTATTTTGTATAGGTCCAGTTAACATGTGAAAATACAACATAGAGGAATATTAATATTAGAACATGGCTGTTTTATTGGAGGGGAATAAAATGTGTATTTTGAGTTAAATGCAGGATTTTGTTTCAAAAATTGGCGGCCTGGTGGTCAGGGCATAGAGCTTGGAATCCTGAGGTTCTGAGTTCAAGCCGCAGACATATAGACTAACACTCTGGGTCCCTGAGCAAGACCCTTAACCCCACACTGCTCCCTGGGCGCCGCACAATGGCAGCCTGTTTGCTGCTCCCCAAGGGGATGGGTTAAATCTAGAGAGTTCATTTTGTTGCTCTGTACATTCAACAGTGTAATGATAATAACATTCTGGAAAAAAATCTAACAAAACAAATTGTTGCTTATGACCAGTGTTATAATTACACTTTTTGATCATACTGTATTTATTTAAAAGTATCTGTGTTATGAATATCAGATTTTTTAGAAAAACCAAAAAATGTGCAACGCTTTTCTTAACACAGTAAGCCAAGAAAAGCTTGTTTGTTAATATGTTTGTTAATATGATGGTCCTACTAAATAAAACAAGTAGCTGTTAAATAAGCATTTACAAATGTAAAAGGTGACAAACAGTTCCCAGTTTAAAGATGGAAATGATACAGGAGGTTCTATCAACTGGTTTACATTTTTACTGTAAAATATATAGGTGATTTGGTAAACCTACTTCTGGTGACCACAGCTGCCAAAGTTCCAATAACAAAACACAACAGAAATTAGATGGAAGATGCAGAATGCTTTATAACCAACTTTAATGCATTTACTATTTCTATAATAAAAAAACACTTATTTTATTTTTCCATTGTAAGAAAATCATTGTATTCACTGTCAGGCCCTAAGTGATCCAATATGCATAGGAGGAGCGAGTCAACAGAGAGCAGCTGCCCCTGGTGAGGTCATGTCCCAAGCTAAGCAAACAGCAAATATCAGAGTCAGTAACCGTGTTTTAATGCCAAACAAACAGTTTTAGACACAAGCAGGATTTCAACAAATATGCTGTAAATTGTCCAAATAATGCCTGGAAGTGTATAGAGCACTATTTATAGAGTTTATCAGCAAAACAGAGTGGATAACGGCTGAATAGTCCTTTAGAGATGAGGGAGGAAATGCAGTGACAGCAGGAGGAGGGTGCCTGAGGGGATTACAGTTGGTTTGTTACATAGAGCACAGTGGTCAGTTGTTTTGTTATGGACGGATCTTGATATATAATTACATTGGAAGCGCAAAAACATTAATCTGTGGTAAAATCTAGACTGTTATTCCACAGTTACAGTCAGATCTGGAACATCTATAAACAAAGGTGTTGATGACAGCAGCACAGCTGATATTTTACTCCAGGATGGAGTCACAGCCAAACACGAACAGACAGATGATGTCATGGTCTTGGTTCTGTTGTGCTTTACTTTGCTCCTTGTTTTCTAGTTTTATTGGTGTAATTCCTATTTTGTTGTAGTTTCTAGATTTATATTAGTTCTCAGGTTTTTCTGTTGTTTTCCTCTGTTGCCCTCTTGTGTGTGTTCCTTTCCCCTAGGCTCCCTCATTGTCTCCTCACACCTGCTCCTTGTCAGCTTGTTAGCCCTGCCATTGTCTCAGTCAGCTACATATTCTCCCTCTGCTGTTACTCCTGGTTGGTTCCTTGTTGTTGCTGGTCCTGTTGTCTTCTCACCTCGTCTCTCCCTGGCTCCTTGTGCTTGTTTTCCCCTGATGTCTCCATGGTTCTGGTCTGTGTAACATTTTAAGTTGGATTTTTGGATTTTGCCCCCTATTGTTTCTGTTACCATTAAAACTACAAGAATTCACCTCAGCCTCTCTGCCTCTGCATTTGGGTCCCCTTAACTACAACCAAAACATGACAGATGAGACTGAAAGACAGCCCAATTCAAAAAATTTGCACATGACTGGAAAATCGGCCCAGGTGTATGAAAACTGGCTTAAGAAACTGGAGATATTTGTAGCATAACTCTCCATCTGGGTTAACATCTCCTGGCATCAGCTGCAACAACACCAGCCTCTTCAGCCAACTCTACCCTCTTCCTCTGCTTAGTCCTCCTGGTCTTTATCACTTCTTGTGATTGCAACTTTCTCATCAACTTCAATGCACTTTCAATGGTTCAAACTGAAAAAGTTTAATGTTATTGTAACCCAGAGGTTAACAGAGCCACCAAAGTGTTAATAAAAACAACAATAAATGCTTAAGATAAAAAGTCAATAAATTAGTTCATATGGTAAAATATATCTAAAAATATCTAAAAAGTTTTATTTCATTTTACTGTATATTATTTGATTAAAAAAAAAACAAAACAAACAAACATCCAAAATAATTATTTACATTATTAAATGGTTGAAACCCATGTAGATTTCTATTAGGAAGGGCATTTTGTTCTAAAGCCTCTGCAGCAACTTGCATCCAATCAGATTGTTGCGGGAATTCCCCATGTTGGTGAGACACACGCAAAGTGCTGCATTAAAATTAGCAGAGAAGCAAGTGGAGAAATTGAGTCTAAAACTGAAAAGTACAATTTGGTACTCCAAAGAAGATATTTTTGTTTTCACTCCAATGAAGGTATTTTTGTTTTCACTCCAGAGAAGATATTTTTTTGTTTTCCGGTTTTGAGCTACTGGTGTTTTGCAAAACAACCGGACTCTTTATTGATGGTTTGTGTACTGGATTAAACGGGACTTGGTGAGTGGAAACCATGCATTTTCTTTTCTGTAAACTAACTATGTTTATACTAAGTAAATGTTTAGTGAATTGTAAGCCAAATTAGAGCATTGTCTTTGGAAGTAAATGGTTTGTCCTTTTTTTTTCTTTTCCGTGCTGTTTTAACATGCATGTAGGATCAGAAATCTGCAGAAATGTGCTTTTCCTTAGATTTAGACCCATCTAGTTTTTGTATTCTGTTATTTATTTTATTTTGTTTATGTTAGGCCAACTTAGGTTGGGATGAAGGATTGTTGATTAGACACTGGATTTGGAAATTGGAAGATTCAAGATGGCGAGCCACCCTATGGACACAGTGTGAACTGTGCATGAGCCAGGATTGCACCCCCTGCTGGATGTTTCATGGTTTACATCTGAACTGGTAGGATCTTTTCACCTTCCACCAAACTAGTGGATCCAGGTGGATAACATTGGACTGATAATTCAGAGAAAGAAAAACAAGCAAAATCGGAAGTAAGAGACTTTATTCTGTGGAATACAGACTTGTTCAGTCTTTTGCTGAATATTTTGAGTTTTGTAACAGTTTGATTTTCTTTATTCATTGTTTGGTTCCAAATGCTAAAACAACATTTTGTCTAAATTCAATGATACCTATACTAAACTAAAAGAGTTGAGATAAATAGAACTAAACTCATTAATAAAAGAGTTAAATAGAGAAATACCTTGAACTACCTTGAACTGAAGATTAAAATAGCTAAAGGTTGCAACCTATATTGATAGGACCCAAAAGGAATTAAATATCCTAAAATTAAACTAAGAAGGTTTAACACAAAAAGGGATTTATTCCAAAATAAATGTTAAATGTAAGTCATTGTCTTTTGTCCATATGTTCAATAACAAGCCGGCATTTAAACTTTACTCTCTGGTCTGTGTCTCTTATTTATCTTAAGTTTTATCCTACTCCTCTTAGTCGAGTCTAGGTTTCTGATCTTGGTCCACAGAACTTTATCATACTATAGCCGCGGTTCTCAAAGTGTGTGGCGCGACCCACTGGTGGGGAATTGAGACGTGACAGGTGGGGCGCGCCAAGTTCCGGTGTGTGTGTGTGTGTGACTATAAATGTAGAACTTGTGAGAGCAAACTGTCCTTATAGCTGTATGTTGCCGCTTTTTAGACCAATCAAACCCACAAAGTAATCATTACTAGCCTACATGCAGTCTAATTAAAAGAACATTAGATATGAGAAAAATTTCACCTGGAACTGAAGTGCCAAAATAATGATTGACGTGACGTCGGCATATTATTTGTAACGGAATAAACTTTCGCGCCCCAGTGTTGCCAACTCAGCGACTTATATATACGCTATATTTCAGACCCCTCCAGCGACTCTTTTTCAAAAAAGCGACTAGCGACAAATCTAGCGACTTTTGGAGACTCTTAAAAGCACGTATCGTTCCTTTTCTTGTCCTCCAGCGGCAGGTGCTGCCGTGGGGCGCCTCCTCCCTCCCAACGCCGTTCTCCCCCGCTATCGCAGGAGTCCCTCTCAGCGCTGCAGTCAGAGACACAGCATGTTTACCCTCAGCGTCCAGACTGCAAATAAAGCGCACATGCGCCGGGATTGACGGCGCAGGTTGATCATAAATAACTGAATTTGAAATATTTTATCTGAAATAAATAACGGCGTTTGATTCACACAGCAGCATGTTCATGTTTCTGGTTTGGAGTGGAGAGGGAGTATCCACTCATCGGGCAGAGAGCTGTGTGCATTCTTCTTCCCTTTGCCACATCACATCTCTGTGAGATGGGCTTTTCAGCTGCTGCTTCACTGAAAACAAAGCATGACTTGAGAGTGGCAGTATCAAGCCTGCAACCCCGTTTTGAGAAACTGTGCAATGCAAAACAGGCTCATTGCAGCCACTAATGCAGGGATAAATAGACCTGTATTGCCAGATGGATTTCACTTCTTTTCTTTTATTAACAGATTGCAGAGTGGCACTTAAATTTTTTCAATCTTTGAGCTTGATACAAATTTTGACACAGCTGCATTTTTATTTTCTTTATTTTTGAGCTTGCTGTTATTTGATGTAGATAGTTTGTATTTAGATTAGTGCTGTCAATCGATTAAATTTTTTTAATCGCGATTAATCGCATCAATGCCTAAGTTAACTCGCGATTAATCGCATTTTAATCGCACAATTTTTTCCTGATTGAAAATCATTTAAATACTCTCGATGACATACAAAAAAATACATACAGGCTAGGTTTGTGCCAATGTTCTTTTTTTTAAATGAAAACAGGTCACAGATACTGATTTATGCCATAGAAACATATGGCAAGAAGATGGGGAGGCATGTAGCAAAAAATAACAAATATGTAGCCAAAAAAAGGCCCTGAAAACAGGCTGATGTAAAAGACAGTCTTTACAGTTAATCAGTCTTTTGAACAAAGACAAGCATTTTACCCTACTGCTATAAAATGCAGTAGAGTTAACATTAAATGTTAATTAACCAAGATAATAATGAACAATTTTCAATCAATACATCAAAATCAATAGACCGACATCACTAGATGGAGGTAGTCTATGCTCTAGAAAGTTACTTTTCAGGCTCTTAACAAAAATGAGAACACACACACACACACACACACACACACACAATACTGACCTGTGGCGTACACAGACAGCAAGAGTGCCGTAGCAGATTCCATTAATAACGCAATCATTTTGACAGCACTAATTTAGATACTACTTGTTACTTCAATAAAATTGGAACATTTTAAGATTGTTTCATATTTCATTAGCATTGTGTTGGGGCGATGGGGACAGGCGGGGCTTGAAAATTCCCCCTTGTCCAAAGTGGGGAATGACAGAAAAAGTTTGAGAACCACTGTACTATAGTGACCCTTGGAGGTGCTATAGAAGTGGCGAGCCAGCCAGGAGGAGTGGAAAAACATTATTTTGACCCATACACTAAAATAGGCCAAGCCCGGCAGAAAAAAAATGGACATTGTCGACAAAGAAAATGTTGAAATCCCAAACTCTGTTATTATCAGTGGGATTACTGGAGAAAACCTTGATGAACACTTGATTAACTTCCTTAAGAAGTATGGGCGCATACTGAGAATGATAAAGATTGATGATAAACATTCTTCACATCACAACAAAGTTATTGTTGAGTATTCAAGTGAATATGCCTTGACAGCCCTTGAACCCATGCTGCCTTATACTCTTGAAAGTCAGAACGTGAAGTATCAAATAAGGTCTCTCTCAAATGAGTACATGGAAACAGTTACCAACCACGCCACCCTCAATTTCTTCTA